>NC_069505.1:322139218-322424218 GCF_027579735.1 Bombina bombina | reverse complement strand
ACATATAAATACATATATACACATATAAGTACTTAAATACATATGTACACACACACACATATATATGTATATATATATATATATATATATATATATAGATAGATATACACATACATACATATACATCTTTAGACATGTATATATATCTCAATGTTAAAGACCTTTGCCTGCCTTTTTTTTTCCTAACACCTGAGATCTTATGTCTTTGAGCCTTTATAACTTTTGTGTGCAATATTTCAATATTTTTTATTATATGGCATTATTATGAGTATAACTGTACTTTGTAATCTATTTTTGATGTGTTTTGTGCAACTTTTATGTTTCGCAAAACAGTTAACCAGAGCTCTAAAGTCACAGTAATGATTCTAGTGTAAATCACATTTATTTTTAACTTGTGATACCAGCGCGGTAGGCATGACGATCTCACACCCCAGTGATAAAACTCTTTTCTTTCCTAAGAAATGGTGAGTCCACGGCTTGAGTAATTACTGTTGGGAAAATCACTCCTGGCCAGCAGAGGAGGCAAAGAGCACCACAGTTAAACTGCCAAGTTTAGGTGTCTGAAGAAAATTTTTGATTTTATCTACAAGCAAGTTTTGGGGTATAGCTGTATTCCATGTCATTACTTGCAGCCGGGTAGTGGTGGCTTTAAAGCAGTTAGGAACTTGTAAAGAGGTACTTATTGCGTTTTCCTAACAATTGCTTCCCTAGTTTAGAAAGCCAGAGTTGGCTACTCTGTTCTTTCTTTTTCAAAGGTCTCTGTGAGGAACTGTGTCCTCTCATACCTTGTAACTGTCTACATGCCGGACAGCAGAGCAGGTAAGTGCTTTTTCTTCCAGTTGGGGAGACCATGCACTTAACAAATTAAAAGACACTGCTTTTTTATTGGGACATAGATAATCCTGTTGTATGGGTTACACTTGGGAAATGAAGCAGGCACTGTAGCATGTGTGAGACTAACATTTAAACTCTTTTAAACAGAAAGGGTAAAATGTTTTTATTAGGCTTTATTTTCTGACACATATTTACTTGATATAACATTACAAGTTTAAACTGAAAGTAAGGCTGAATTTTCTATTTCTGCAGCTTATTCATTTCCCCTTTGCTTTAAAATAAAACAATGCAACATTTTTAACTGTCAGGTTTGAAAACACGTTTTTTTCTGGTACTCAGTGTACCAGGAAGTAGAGCCTCTCTGTGTCACATCAGTAATTTGAGCTTGGCAGTTGCGGTCACATGACCGGCTTTACTTCATAACGTTTCTGAGGAAAAAGTAGTTTTCTCTTGTTAGGTGTATCCAGTCCACGGATCATCCATTACTTGTGGGATATTCTCCTTCCCAACAGGAAGTTGCAAGAGGATCACCCACAGCTGCTATATAGCTCCTCCCCTAACTGCCATATCAGTCATTCTCTTGCAAGCTCTCAACATAACTGGAGGTAGTAAGAGGAAAGTGGTAAAATATAGTTAGTTTTTTCTTCAATCAAAAGTTTATTGTTTTTAAATAGTACCGGAGTTGTGCTATTTTATCTCAGGCAGCATTTAGAAGAAGAATCTGCCTGCGTTTTTCTATGATCTTAGCAGAAGTAACTAAGATCCACTGCTATTCTCACATATGTCTGAGGAGTGAGGTAACTTCAGAGGGAGAATGGTGTGCAGGGTATCCTGCAATAAGGTATGTGCAGTTAAGTTTTTCTAGGAATAGAATTTGCTAGAAAATGCTGCTGATACCGGATTAATGTAAGTTAAAGCCTAAATACAGTGATTTAATAGCGACTAGTATCAGGCTTGCTATCAGAGGTATATACTCTGATAAATGTGCAATATAAAACGTTTGCTGGCATGTTTAATCGTTTTTATATATGCTTTGGTGATAAAACTTATTGGGGCCTAGTTTTTTTCTACATGGCTCGCTTTATTTTTGCCTAGAAACAGTTTCCTGAGGCTTTCCACTGTTATAGTATAAAAGTTACAGTTGGTGCAGTTAAAATTACAAACTGTGACATTCAGCTTCCCTCAGCAGTCCCCTGCATGCTATAGGACATCTCTGAAGGGCTCAAAATGCTTCAAAAGTAGGAGCTGTGGCAGTTGTTATGACTGTTAAAAAAACATATTTTTCGTTTTGTTAATCTGTTTTTTGTATTAAGGGGTTAATCATCCATTTGCAAGTGGGTGCAATGCTCTGCTAACTTGTTACATACACTGTAAAAATTTCGTTAGTTTAACTGCCTTTTTTCACTGTTATTTCAAATTTTGGCAAAATTTTTTCTCTTAAAGGCACAGTAACGTTTTTTTTATATTGCTTGTTAACTTGATTTAAAGTGTTTTCCAAGCTTGCTAGTCTCATTGCTAGTCTGTATAAACATGTCTGACATAGAGGAAACTCCTTGTTCATTATGTTTAAAAGCCATGGTGGAACCCCATAGGAGAATGTGTACTAAATGTATTGATTTCACTTTAAACAATAAAGATCAGCTGTTATCTTTAAAAGAATTATCACCAGAGGATTCTGACGAGGGGGAAGTTATGCCGACTAACTCTCCCCACGTGTCGGACCCTTTGACTCCCGCTCAAGGGACTCACGCTAAAATGGCGCCAAGTACATCAAAGACGCCCATAGCGATTACTTTGCAGGACATGGCGGCAATCATGGATAATACCCTGTCAGCGGTATTAGCCAGACTGCCTGAATTCAGAGGAAAGCACGATAGCTCTGGGGTTAGACGTAATACAGAGCGCGCAGATGTTTTAAGGCCCATGTCTGATACTGCGTTACAATATGCAGAAGCTGAGGAAGAGCTTCAGTCTGTGGGTGACGTTTCTGACTCGGGGAAACCTGATTCAGATATGTCTACTTTTAAATTTAAGCTTGAGAACCTCCGGGTGTTGCTTGGAGAGGTTTTAGCTGCTCTGAATGACTGTGACACAATTGCAGTGCCAGAGAAATTGTGTAGACTGGATAAATACTACGCGGTGCCGGTGTGTACTGACGTTTTTTTTTTTTTTTTCCAATACCTAAAAGGTTTACAGAAATTATTACTAAGGAGTGGGACAGACCCGGTGTGCCATTTTCCCCCCCTCCTATTTTTAGAAAAATGTTTCCAATAGACGCCACCACACGGGACTTATGGCAGACGGTCCCTAAGGTGGAGGGAGCAGTTTCTACTTTAGCAAAGCGTACCACTATCCCTGTCGAGGACAGTTGTGCTTTTTCAGATCCAATGGATAAAAAATTAGAAGGTTACCTTAAGAAAATGTTTATTCAGCAAGGTTTTATCCTGCAGCCCCTTGCATGCATTGCTCCTGTCACTGCTGCTGTGGCGTTCTGGTTTGAGTCTCTGGAAGAGGCCTTTCAGACAGCTACTGCATTGACTGAAATACTTGACAAGCTTAGAACACTTAAGCTAGCTAATTCTTTTGTTTCTGATGCCATTGTTCATTTGACTAAACTAACGGCTAAGAATTCTGGATTCGCCATCCAGGCGCGTAGGGCGCTATGGCTTAAATCTTGGTCAGCTGACGTGACTTCAAAGTCTAAATTACTTAACATTCCCTTCAAGGGGCAGACCCTATTCGGGCCTGGTTTGAGGGAAATTATTGCTGATATTACTGGAGGTAAGGGTCATACCCTTCCTCAGGACAGGGCCAAATCAAGGGCCAAACAGTCTAATTTTCGTGCCTTTCGAAACTTCAAGGCAGGTGCAGCATCAACTTCCTCTGCTACAAAACAAGAGGGAACTTTTGCGCAATCCAAGCCGGCCTGGAAATCTAACCAGGCCTGGAGCAAAGGCAAGTAGGCCAGAAAGCCTGCTGCTGCCTCTAAGACAGCATGAAGGAATGGCCCCCTATCCGGCAACGGATCTAGTAGGGGGCAGACTTTCTCTCTTCGCCCATGCGTGGGCAAGAGATGTTCAGGATCCCTGGGCATTGGAGATCATATCTCAGGGATATCTTCTGGACTTCAAAGCTTCCCCCCCACAAGGGAGATTTCACCTTTCGAGATTATCTGTAAACCAGATAAAGAAAGAGGCATTCTTACGCTGTGTGCAAGACCTCCTAATAATGGGAGTGATCCATCCAGTTCCACAGATGGAACAAGGACAGGGATTTTATTCAAATCTGTTTGTGGTTCCCAAAAAAGAGGGAACCTTCAGACCAATTTTGGATCTAATATCTTAAACAAATTCCTCAGAGTTCCATCGTTCAAAATGGAAACTATTCGGACAATCCTACCTATGATCCAGGAGGGTCAGTACATGACCACAGTGGATTTGAAGGATGCTTACCTTCACATACCGATTCACAAAGATCATCATCGGTTCCTAAGGTTTGCCTTTCTAGACAGGCATTACCAGTTTGTGGCTCTTCCCTTCGGGTTAGCTACAGCCCCAAGAATTTTTACAAAGGTTCTGGGGTCTCTTCTGGCGGTCCTAAGACCACGGGGCATAGCAGTGGCCCCTTATCTAGACGACATCCTGATAGAGGCGTCAAACTTCCAAATTGCCAAATCTCATACGGACATAGTGTTGGCATTTCTGAAGTCGCATGGGTGGAAAGTGAACGAGGGAAAGAGTTCTCTATCACCCCTCACAAGGGTTTCCTTCCTAGGAACTCTGATAGATTCTGTAGAAATGAAAATTTACCTGACGGAGTCCAGGTTATCAAAGCTTCTAAATTCCTGCCGTGTTCTTTACTACATTCCGTGCCCTTCGGTGGCTCAGTGCATGGAAGTGATCGGCTTAATGGTAGCGGCGATGGACATAGTGCCATTTGCGCGCCTACATCTCAGACCGCTGCAATTATGCATGCTCAGTCAGTGGAATGGGGATTACACAGATTTGTCCCCTCTGCTAAATCTGGATCAAGAGACCAGAGATTCTCTTCTCTGGTGGCTATCTCGGGTCCATCTGTCCAAAGGTATGACCTTTCGCAGGCCAGATTGGACAATTGTAACAACAGATGCCAGCCTTCTAGGTTGGGGTGCAGTCTGGAATTCCCTGATGGCTCAGGGATCGTGGACTCAGGAGGAGAAACTTCTCCCAATAAATATTCTGGATTTAAGAGCAATATTCAATGCTCTTCTAGCTTGGCCTCAGTTAGCAACCCTGAGGTTCATCAGATTTCAGTTGGACAACATCATGACTGTGGCTTACATCAACCATCAAGGGGGGACCAGGAGCTCCCTAGCGATGTTAGAAGTCTCCAAGATAATTCGCTGGGCAGAGACTCACTCTTGCCATCTATCAGCGATCCATATCCCAGGTGTAGAGAACTGGGAGGCGGATTTTCTAAGTCATCAGACTTTTCATCCGGGGGAGTGGGAACTCCATCCGGAGGTGTTTGCTCAATTGGTTCATCGATGGGGCACACCAGAATTGGATCTCATGGCGTCTCGCCAGAACGCCAAGCTTCCTTGTTACGGATCCAGGTCCAGGGACCCAGAAGCGACGCTGATAGATGCTCTAGCAGCACCGTGGTTCTTCAACCTGGCTTATGTGTTTCCACCGTTTCCTCTGCTCCCTCGACTGATTGCCAAAATCAAACAGGAGAGAGCATTAGTGATCTTGATCGCGCCTGCGTGGCCACGCAGGACCTGGTATGCAGACCTGGTGGACATGTCATCCTTTCCACCTTGGCCTCTGCCTCTGAGACAAGACCTTTTACTACAAGGTCCTTTCAATCATACAAATCTAATTTCTCTGAGACTGACTGCCTGGAGATTGAACGCTTGATTTTATCAAGGCGTGGCTTCTCCGAGTCAGTCATTGATACCTTAATACAGGCACGAAAGCCTGTAACCAGGAAAATCTACCATAAGATATGGCGCAAATATCTTTATTGGTGTGAATCCAAGAATTACTCATGGAGTAAGGTTAGGATTCCTAGGATATTGTTCTTTCTCCAAGAGGGTTTGGATAAAGGATTATCAGCTAGTTCTTTAAAGGGACAGATTTCTGCTCTGTCTATCCTTTTGCACAAGCGTCTGGCAGAGGTTCCAGACGTCCAGGCATTTTGTCAGGCTTTGGTTAGAATTAAGCCTGTGTTTAAACCTGTTGCTCCTCCATGGAGCTTAAACTTGGTTCTTAAGGTTCTTCAAGGAGTTCCGTTTGAACCCCTTCATTCCATTGATATCAAACTTTTATCTTGGAAAGTTCTGTTTTTGATGGCTATTTCCTCGGCTCGTAGAGTCTCTGAGTTATCAGCTTTACAATGTGATTCTCCTTATCTGATTTTCCATACAGATAAAGTAGTTCTGCGTACAAAACCTGGGTTTTTACATAAGGTAGTTTCCAACAAGAATATCAATCAAGAGATTGTTGTTCCATCATTGTGTCCTAATCCTTCTTCAAAGAAGGAACGTCTTTTACATAATTTTGACGTAGTCCGTGCTTTAAAGTTTTACTTACAAGCGACTAAAGATTTTCGTCAAACATCTTCCCTGTTTGTTGTTTACTCTGGACAGAGGAGAGGTTAAAAGGCTTCGACAACCTCTCTTTCTTTTTGGCTTTGGAGCGTAATACGCTTAGCCTATGAGACTGCTGGACAGCAGCCCCCTGAATGGATTACAGCTCATTCTACTAGAGCTGTGGCTTCCACCTGGGCCTTTAAAAATTAGGCTTCTGTTGAACAGATTTGCAAAGCGGCGACTTGGTCTTCGCTTCATACTTTTTCAAAATTTTACAAATTTGATACTTTTGCTTCTTCGGAGGCTATTTTTGGGAGAAAGGTTCTACAGGCAGTGGTCCCTTCCGTGTAAGTACCTGCCTTGTCCCTCCCTTCATCCGTGTACTTTAGCTTTGGTATTGGTATCCCACAAGTAATGGATGATCTGTGGACTGGATACACCACAAGAGAAATACATTTATCAGGTAAGCATAAATTATGTTTTTTAGTAAAGGTGGCAGTTTCGAAAGACAAAAAGGATCTATAAAATAAGAAAATTTAAAGGGATACTCAAGTCAAAATAAACTTTTATGATTTAGAGCAGCAGTTTTAAGACACTTTCTAATTTACTTCCATTATCAAATTTTTATATACACACTTTCTGGGGAACAAAAACCTACTGAGCATGTGCACAAGCTCACAGGGTATACGTATACTAGTCTGTGATTGGCTGATGTCTGTCACATGATACAGGGGGCTGGAAAATGGGAGAAAAAATAAATTTGTCAGAAAAAAATCTGTTGCTTATTTGAAATTCAGAGTAAGTGCTAATGCATGTGTACTTGTTAATTATGTAATTCTACTGCATTGAGTGGTCCTTTAAAGGGACACTGAACCCAAATTTTTTCTTTCGTGATTTAGATAGAGCATGCAATTTTAAGCAACTTTCTAATTTACTCCTATTATCAAATTTTCTTTGTTCTATTGCTATCTTTATTTGAAAAAGAAGGCATCTAAGCTTTTTTTTGGTTCAGAACTGTGGACAACATTGTTTTATTGGTGGATGAATTTATCCACCAATCAGCAAGGACAACTCAGGTTGTTCACCAAAAATGGGCCGGCATCTAAACTTAAATTCTTGCATTTCAAAAAAAGATACCAAGAGAATAAAGTAAATTTGATAATAGGAGTAAAATAGAAAGTTGCTTAAAATTGCATGCTCTATCTGAATCACGAATGAAAATTTTTGGGTTCAGTGTCCCTTTAAGTAAAGGTGCTGTTTGCCAACAATGAATTACACTCATGGCAATGTCCCTTTAACAGCATTTGCACTTTGGTTACATAAATCTGTAAAACTGCACCATGGATTTATTTTAAGATTTTTCAACTTTTTTGTCTGTATGGATTAAATCTATCATTCTTGTATTATATCATTCTTTTTTATTTGCATAGTAACAATAGACAGCCCAGAGCTGCACAATAAAACTGAACAGTAACTGAGATTACATAAATATACAAAATAGCTGTTGCAAATGAGTTTGAGGATTAGTACAAGGATATTAATGACATCTCACTAAATTCTTACAATCTAAAGGGAGAGAGAAGTCATTTTTATTATTGTTATATTATGTTGTGAAAGTTTTCTCCAAATCAGACATTTGGCAAGTTCAAAACTCCAAACTGTCCTGCATTTTGCAGGAGACACACAGGTAAAGGAAATCTGCCCCGCTTTTCCTCCACCAGCTTAATTACCTTGTTTTTAGTATAGGTGGGGAGAGACCTGTCAAAATACGTTATTTAAAATAGCAAAATAAAGATAAACATCAGGGGCAAGATTACATATGCGGCATCGGCCGCAAAAGCTGGCGACAAAAGTTTTTAAGGCCTTTTGGTATAGCATATACGGCGTATATTTCACCCGTCGTCCGCAATTTTTACTCCCATAAGCTAACATAGAACCGCGTTGCAAATCGGTATCACAAGGACTTACGCGGCAAAAATGGAGAAATTTTACTCCATTTTCACCTCGCCACACATAGGCAGGCGCAGCAAGTATTGTGCTGAGTATGAAAGTACCGTAACTCCTGTAATTGGCTGAAAATATTAACTAACACCTAACGCATGCGCACTATCTATACCTGTCAACTGCCAACCCCCATGGCAATAACTAATAAAATATATTAACCCCTAATCTGCCATTAACCCACATCGCAATAAACCTAATCAATCTATTAACCCCTAAACCACCAAACCCCACAATGCAATTAATCTAATTAAACTATTAACTCATAAACCGCCAACCACCCACAACGCAAATAACTATTTAAATTACTAAGCCCCCTAACCTAACACCCCCTAAATTAACCCCAATTACCTAAATTAAAAAATATTAAGTTACCATTAAAAACCTAACATTACTTTAAAATAAATAACTAAATTTAAACAAATCTAAAATTATATAAAATAAAAAAGTCTAAAATTACAGAAAATAATAAACCAAATGATCAAAAATAAAAACATTAAACCTAATCCCTATGAAAATAAAAAAAGCCCCCCAAAATAAACCCCCCCCTAATCTAATACTAAACTACCAATAGCCTTTGAAAGGGATTTTTGTAGGGCATTGCCCTAAGTTAAACAGCTCTTTTACATTAAAAAAATTACAGGTTCCTCCCCAACAGTAACCCCCCCACCTAAGCTACCCATTGCCCCTAAAGGGGCATTTGTATGGGCATTGGCCTTAATAGGGCATTCAGCTCTTTTACAGTGCCCAAAATACTATTCTAAAAAAAATAAAAAATCCTAACTCTAACCCCAAAAAGTCTGGCGGAGTAAGTCTTCTTCCAAGTGGCGACGTCTTCTATCTCCATTCAGGACCAAGCCGACGGGGAGATGAGCACGGAGCAGAAGACCGGCGACCACGGAGCCATCGAGTGTGGAGATCCTCTTCATACGATCACTGCCGCACACTGAGGATTGAATTCAAGGTACACGTTTAAATATGGGGTACCTTGCATTCCTGTTGGCTGATTTGATTCTTCAAATTCAAATCAGCCAATAGAATGAGAGCTACGCTTAAGCCTGCACCGTTTATGTAATGTCACCCCAGGTTTGCAAATAATAAAAAACACCTCAGCAGGATAAATGGACCATTTGAAATGCATTGAAGGGGAGAAAATTGTAGTGTAGAACGTCCTTTTACTTCTCAGTGACGTTTATTATGATATAATATTATGATATTTATTTATAATGATCTGTATTGTCTGTTTGTTTTTTTACTGAACCCCTCACATATTCATTATTTTTTTCTTTTCTGTTTGCTTTTAGGTGATGATGGTTTGGGTGCTGAAGAAGATGAAGTTTTAACTCTTTTCTATGATCCATGTTTGAACTGCTATTTCGACCCTGATACTGGAAAATATTATGAGCTTGCATAGAATATTAAAGGGATATACTGTATATTAAAGGGACCGTGATTCAGATTGAGCATGCAATTTTAAGCAACTTTTTAATTTATTCCTTTTATCAATTTTTCTTCGTTGTCTTGGTATCTTTATTTGAAAGCAGGAATGTAAGCTTAGGATCCGGCCTTATTTGGTTCAGCACCTGGGTAGTGCTTGCTGATTGGTGGCTAAATGTAGCCACCAATCAGCAAGTGCTACTCAGGGTCTGAACCAGAGATGGGCCGGCTCCTAAGCTTACATCCCTCCTCTAGAAAAATAAAGATACTAAGAGAACAAAGAAAATGTGATAATAGGAATAAATTAGAAAGTTGCTTAAAATTGCATGCTCTATCTGTATCTGGAAGAAAAATTGGGTTTAATATCCCTTTAAATATGCAGTTAGATGGAGTGGAGATTGTGCCATATTGTTTTCTGTGGTTAGTTTTTTTCATAATTACTTTATTTCCCCTTCCTTTTTATTTAAAACCATCTTGTACTTATTTAATTAATTTGCTGTTACAAGGAGCAATCACTGCTGATTTGATCAGTGTTAGTAGTGATATGTGGTTCCCAATCGTGACTTTAACTATGTGTTTAACCCATGTGCGGCCTATGTCATTTTATCACTATAATGGCCCTTTAAATGGTTTATGGAATAACTGCAGTGCCTTTATGTATTCGTTCATCCATGCCATGTAGACCTTGCCTTAGTCTATTTAAAAGTTAATATCTCTTACAAATTAATTTTTAAAATATGAATAATGCTGGTTTTTCATTAAGAATTGCCATGGGTATTTTAAGATGTATGATTTATTTAATTTAGGCACAATATACTTTATCTTGTTTTATATCAATGAATACTGTTTTTAAGATTGTCTTACAGTGTTTATAAAAAAGTAATAAATAATACTTAAAAAATTAAGATAAAGTATTGAGCGTGGTAAATTTATCATAATATCCTGAAAGGGCATTCTTGTACTTCTGAATTAGTAAAGGGACATTAAACTATATTAAATAAATATAGATTTTGTATGAAAAAAGTTAAAGCTGTTTATACTGATACTGAAACTAACATAAAGCGCATTTTTTGTGGAATACTGGCCTGTGTTACAGAAGATAACTGCTAATTGTCACAGCTTTATTGGTGAACAGTGACATACCATAAAGACATATGTTTTTCTCAGTACAGGAACATTTATTCTACAAAAAAAACAAAAAACAAACATTACAATACATTTTAAAATGCCCAGTTTTAGATGTTGTAAATTGAAATGACTTTAATGTCAATTTAATAAAATTCTACTATATTCTAAAACATTATATTTCAAAATTTTATTTATTTATATTTTTTCACATAGCACCAGGCTACTATATTTTATTATTTTACTCATTATACACTTTATTTTAAGGATGAAGTTTATGCCCTTATACTATCCTCTCCCCTCACTACATGTCCCCTTGACCCCATCCCCTCACAGCTACTCCCTGCCCTCTCTTCTACCCTTACCCCTATACTCACACACATCTTCAACCTCTCCCTCAGCACTGGTATATTTCCCTCATCTCTTAAACATGCACTGGTCACACCTATCCTCAAAAAACCTCTCGATCCAACCTCCCCATCCAACTACCGCCCTATTTCCCTACTCCTAGTATATGCATGTCTATCCCATTTCCTTACACTAAACTCCCTCCTTGACCCACTGCAATCTGGATTTTGCCCCCACTACTCAACTGAGACAGCAATTGTTAAGGTTACCAATGACCTACTTACAGCAAAATCCAAAGGCCACTTCTCTCTGCTTATCCTCCTTGATCTGTCTGCAGCCTTTGATACTGTCGACCACCCTCTTTTGCTCCAAACCCTCCAATCCTTTGGAATTTGCAACACAGCTCTCTCATGGTTCTCTTCCTATCTGTCTAACCGTACCTTTAGTCTAGCCTTCTCTGGGGCATCCTCTGCCATGTTACTACTTTTTTGTGTTGGGGTACAGCAAGGCTCTGTCTTTGGTCCCCTTCTCTTCTCAATCTACACATCATCTTTAGGTTCCTTAATAAAGTCCCATGAGTTTCAATACCATTTATATGCCGATGACACCCAAATATACCTCTCTGCACCAGACTTTTCTTCTTCCTTGCAAACCCATGTCACTAGCTGTCTTTCTCATATCTCATCTTGGATGTCCTCTCACTACCTTAAGAAAAATCTCTCCAAAAATGAGCTCCTTATTTTCCCCCTTCTTCAAAAATCTCCACCCCCAACTTCTCTATAACTGTTGATAACTCCATCATTACCCCTACCCCACATGCTTGATGTCTTGGGGTCACACTTGACTCAGATCTTTCTTTCACTCCTCGCATTCAGTCCTTGGCTAAAGCCTGCCGCTTCCACCTTAAAAACATCTCTAAAATTAGACATTTCCTTTCACAAGACACAACTAAGATTCTAATCCACTCTCTCATCCTTTCCCGCCTCGATTAGGTCTCCCCACCTGCCGCCTAGCTCCTTTACAATCCATAATGAATGCCTCTGCCAGGCTCATCTTCCTTACACATCATTCTTCATCTGCTGCACCTCTCTGCCAATCCCTTCACTGACTTTTTCTTGTCTTCAGACTTAAAGACAAAATTCTCACTCTGACATACAAAGCCCTTAACTGCACTGCTCCCCCCTACATCTCAGACCTTGTCTCCAGATACTCTCCCTCCCGACCCCTTTACTCTGCCCACAATCTCCTGCTCTCCTCCTCTCTTGTTACCTCCTCACATTTCCGTTTACAAGACTTCTCCAGACTGGCTCCCATCTTGTGGAACTCTCTGCCTCACTCCACAAGACTCTCGCCTAGTTTTGAAAGCTTCAAACGCTATCTAAAGACTGTACTATTCAGCGATGTATACAACCTACACTAACCTTCCCTAAATCCACTGCTATCCCCTTGAACCCTTTAGCATGTAAGCCAATGAGCCCAGCTGTTTGTAGATCACCCGCATAAGAGCCAATTACAACAGTGCAACTCTCGGCAGGGACCTCTACCCATTTGACCCCCTATAAATATTACCTTGTATACTGCCTATGTTTATAGCGCTGCAGAGTCTGTTGGCGCTCTACAAATACCTGGTAATAATAATAATAACAAGCCAGTAATAGTATTCAAACCCTTAGGAATGGTAGTGTTCAATCAGTGGATCCATCTTGCTTCAAGCTTCAGACGCAATGATTATCGTTCTGATAAGTATAGAAAAATGTTGGCTTATCAGTTCTTCAGATATCCTTCTCCATATGGCAGCGCTTATTGAAGACTGAAGGTTAGCTATACAAAATCTCAAACAGTTATTCATGTTTCATACATAAACCAAATCACTTAATAATGCCATAACAGACATCTTCGGTAGTGCAAGTCATGTGATGTATATAGTATAATTTATTAGTATGGGGATAATAGAAGTATCTCCCAGGTCATTAAAGGGTTATGAAACCCAAAATGTTTATTTTATTATTCAAATAGGGGAAACAATTTTTAATCAGTTTCCAATTTACTTCTATTGTCAAATGTGCTTGTTCCCATGATATTCTGTGTTTAAGAGATACTTAGGTAGGCATCTGGAGCACAAAATTGAAAAGACATAGTGCGGCCATCCAGTGCTCTTGCAAATAGATAACATTTTTGCAAAACTGCTGTCATATCGTGCTCCAGAATAGGGCCAGCTCCTAAGCATATGTCCCTGCTTTTAAACAAAAGTTTCCAAGAGATTGAAGAAAGGTTGATAATAGAAGTAAGCACAGGGAAAGCAGCACTTGTGAGGCACTGTAAAGTTAAAACATAGGTTTATTCAAAAATGGATTAAAATTGAAGGCATAGAACAGCAAGTTAACCCCTTACGCGTTTCATGCCGCAAACGGGCACTTAATCATAGGGATGAGTGTTTGCACATGGACATCACCTTCTTAAAGGCACATGAACCAATCAAAAACCCAGACAATAAATTTAAAATACAAAAACATAAAAGCATGCTCAAATGAACATGAATGTGTTACAAATATGAAAACAGGTGGTAAAGCATCAAAACAAAAATCCAAGTAAAAGCACGTTTGTTACAATAATATTCCATTGTCAAAAAACATATGTTGAAAAAGACAGCAACATTCACAATTGATATTATTCATATTATCTCCATAACTTGTTGCTCTATTTATTTGATTTTTCACTTGATCTCCCAACAATGAAATTGCATAAATGGAAAAACTAATGATAATAATTTAATGTAATACACTATAAATAAACACATATTTTCAACATATTGTAAGTAATGTACTAAGAAATGTACTATTACTAGTTTAAGGACGCAACAAATACAAATAATAATTCTGACCTAGTACGGTAGCACAAGTACAATATAATTACTACTTTAAAAAGCAATAAATAAACATCATATAATTGTGCAGAACATAGTCATGAACATATAAAACTTTGTATGCCAGCCCCAACTTAAAGGGACAGTCTACACCAGAATTTTTATTGTTTTAAAAGATAGATAATCCCTTTATTACCCATTTCCCAGTTTTGCATAACCAACACAGTTATAATAATATACTTTTAACCTCTGTGATTATCTTGTATCTAAGCCTCTGCAAACTGCCCCTTTTTTCAGTTCTTTTGACAGACTTGCAGTCTAGCCAATCAGTGCCTGCTCCCAGATTACACTTGTGCACGAGCACAGTGTTATCTATATGAAATGTGTGAACTAATACCCTCTAGTGGTGAAAAACTGTTAAAATGCAATCTGAAAGAGGTGGGCTTCAAGGTCTAAGAAATTAGCATATGAACCTCCTAGGTTAAGCTTTCAACTAAGAATACCAAGAGAACAAAGCAAAATTGGTGATAAAAGTAAATTGGAAAATTGTTTAAAATTACATGCTCTATCTGAATCATGAAAGTTTATATTGGCCTAGACTGTCCCTTTAAGGGTTATTCAGAGTGTTTATTCCAGTGTACTTTAGAAAAATATTACCAGAAAAGATACCTGTCAATATGCGTGGATATGTAGTCTAATTCAAAATGTAAAGCCACTTCTTATAAACTCCATGATCAAGAACTATAGCTGTGTGATAAACAATGACCAAAAATTAGACAATGTGTACTAAAGTACAAATATATTACCTTAAAACTGTCAGTAAATAAATAACTTAATGATGATATTAATATTAGTGTTGATACTGATTTTAAGCATGTAATACCAATACGCATGTCTTAATAAAGGCCATACAAAGGGAGTATGTCACTTAGCCATAGTATGCTGCAAATTCATGCAATATTTTGTTCTAACTTAATTGAATTAATTTCTATTTTTAACTTTAATGGTTCTCAATTTATATATCCAGAACATTTCTTGTTTTAATAACTTTTTGTTCCTATCTCCCCCCTTATAGGTCTATTTACTATGTCTATAACTTTGACATTCATATTAAACTTATTTGTCATATGCATTGTAAAATGATGTCTAGCAATTGCCGAATCCTTATTGAAGTTTTTTGTATCATTTATGTGTTCCCTCATGCGTGATATCAATTCCCTACTGGTCTGACCGGTGTACTGCATATTGCAAAGATTACACTCCAAAAGGTACACAACAAACTCACTTCTGCAATTCGCATAGAACTTAATGTCAAAATTCTCTTGTGTAACAGAACTGGTGAAGGTAGCAAGAAAATGAAAGAGCCTCACTCAGTTCAAATTCCAAACTCTGCAAATTTATTGCATGATAACATGAAGAACAAACATAGCAAGAAAGGTGTCTGACGCATTTCCCGCCCTCTAGTGGCGCTTCATCAGAGACATAATGAACATGTACACAGCCCATCCTTATATCAGGCATCAATTGCCCTTACATTTGCCCACACTTGACTCAATTTAAAAAAGAAAAAAGGGACAGTGAAAAACAAATAATATATATAAAAACTGAACAAAGTACATCTCATTTACAGTGCTGTCTCTGTACTAGTACACATCATTCTATTTATGAGCGTTGACCATTATAAGAGGTATTATTCGTAATGAACATTGCAACAACACATTTCAAATATATATATATATATATATATATATATATATATATATATATATATATATATATAAATGTAGCAAAGAAGCACTCACTGAACTTACTCCAACTGTGACAAAACTTTAATGCAAAATAGTGACGTTTCGGGACAACAACAGTCCCTTCCTCTGACCAGTTAACAATGTGAAAAATCAGCCCTGAAATAGGCTACCAAATAACCCTCCCCTGACGTTAGACCAATCATGGCCACAGAAATTCAACACACCCTTCATAGTGACCAATGGCAATCAATGTTAGAAAGCCACCTATACATATAGTGAAACAGTGTAAAACAAGCAATCATAAATACAGTTTAAAATGGGACCCTGAGTCGTCAATACAAAGGGGCAATCTCTCTCTAATTTGGCACAGAGATAGGCAAAAAAATGTATAAATAAAATGCGTGCAAAACAAAAAAATTGGAGATCGTAATTCCTCCAATCAACAACGACCTAACACTCAAAGCTCAATACGTCATTGCTGTGTAATCATAACAAACGCCCCCCTGTCACTAGGGATGCACGCATCATCATAATTGAACTAAAGTATTCACATTGAGCCACCTCAAACACTCACTCAGAGCGCTGCATAAACAAGGTTATTTTAGAGCATATTAGCCACTTCACTGATCGTTCTTCAACACTCTCGGCAAATGCCGTCACAGCATAAAATCTTGCAAAAAGCAAAGATCCATAAATGTGATATGTATAACAATGATCTAAAAAGAATCCCACAGAGCTCATAAGTCCTATAGTCGCGTTTAGCTAACACAGCTTATACCGCACACTATCACCCTATGAAAACATTTATTCTCATCACTAAGGTAAACAAAGTGGCGAGAATCATCCAATCCGAGATGAGTCCGCCCACATCTAGGCGTATCATAGTGCCGCAATATTTTGACAGATTATCGGCATCTCTCTAGAGATAATATGTACTCAAACCACCAACCTAAACACCAGCCTAATCTATGTAATATGTACAGCGGTGTTATTTCCGCGGTGTTATTTCACCCAACGAAGGCTCCGATTCTTAGAAATTTATCTGCATCCAGACTCCACACGTAGCTCATCCAATAGAGGTGTGTGGCTCCAAAGGCATAACAAGCAAAAACCTTGCCAAATAAAGACACAATCCACATCAAAACTTCTTAGACCAGTGGTAGATTTAGACCTAACCCCCAAAAGTGTTAAATAGGCAATACAGATAAAGTCTCTTCTCCTATTAATGAATATTGCTCGAACAAACTACCCAAGTAAGAAACCAAAATAAATAATCAAAAATACAAATTAGAAAGTTGAAGAAACAAAAATAAGAATAAAAAATGAGAAAAATCACATATCTATCATTCAACCTTTACTTAGTTAGTGACATCTCAAGCCATTATTGTGTTAGCTGTGGCGGACCACCCAAGAAAATGGAAATAAAAGAAACATAAATAATAAAAAATAAAAATTAAAAACTAGTTCCCTATCACAACAATATTGGAAACCAGATCATGTCGCCAGACTGATGAGAATTTCCATCAAAGTCTGCCCATAGTGCTGAACCACACAAGAGAGAGGCCCCTGATCGAGCACACAGGATGTCCCAAACATGATACAAAATAGTGTACAAGTGAATTAAAAATAAAAATAAAAACAAAGTAAAGCACAAAATAGAACTGACTTCAACCCATGAATAAATCACAGGTAAAATTAAAAAAGGACATAGGATACCTCAGTATAGGACAGAGATAATCAACTATTAGACCATATAGTATATCACATACTAGCTCAAAAATGACTTAAGGTTACAATAAGATCACCATATAACAATAACTGCCTAGAATGGAACATGTACTCACAAATAGCAAGAAGACAGCAGGAAAAGGAAAAAAGAGGAAAGAAAGAAAAGGAAGAATGAAGAAAAAGGGAAAAGGAGGTGAAGACGGGGGAAAAAAGGTGGGGAGGAAGGGGGGGGAAGGGGGAAGGGGGGGGAAGGGGAGGGAAGGGAAAAGACAGGGGAAGGGAAGAAAGGGACGGAAAAAGAGCAAAAGAAGAGAAAGGGGGAGGGGGAAGGAAAAGAGGGGGAGGGGAAGAAAAAACAAAAAATGAGAAGAGGTGGGGGGGGGAAGGGGATGGATCATGAACTCTCATATAAGGTAGGACATCAAGCATCCCACTGATGGATCATGGACCTCAAATGTCATAGATAACACTGCCATCCTGTATGGGTATTGAGACCCCTCGGGTATAGAGTTCCAAGTGCGTATATCCATCTAGCTTCTTTGCGTAACAGCATGTTTCCTCTATCTCCTCCCCTTCGTGGGATTGGCACATGGTCGATCAGTCTAAATCTCAGATCATTGACTGAGTGTCCTGCCTCCAAGAAATGTCTAGCCACCGGCTGGTCTGCCTTACCGTTTCTTATGGCCAAGCGGATACTTGACCTATGATTGGCCATCCTGGTTCTTGCATCGTCTGTTGTTTTGCCTATGTAGAATTTGCCACAAGGGCAATTCAAAAGGTATATTACAAATTGAGTGCTGCAAGTGAGAAAATGCTTAATCTCATATGTTTTATTGCTTTCTGGATGGCGAAACTGAGTGCCAGTTAGCATCCCACTGCAAGTCACACAGCTGATGCAGCTATAGCATCCTTTCTTATTTGTCTTTAGCCATGTACGTGTGCCCCCTTCAGGATTAACATCGGCTTTGACCAGATGGTCTCTTAGATTTCTTCCTCGCCTGAAGCCGATCCTCGGTGCTCTCCAGTTTTTAAATGGTAAAGTGTGATCTGCTTCAACCAATTTCCATTCTTCTTTGATGGTATGAGTTAATGGTATAACCTCAGGAGAGTATGTAGTCACAAAGGTGAGTTGATTCTCTTGCTTAGATGGAACTTCAGCTATTGGTTCCATAGTTGATAATGCATGGGTTTTCATCTCTAGCAGGTCTTTTTGTCTGTATCCTCTTTCCGCAAACCACTGTGTCATATCTTGTAGCTGTTTTTCACATAATATCTCATTGGTGTTATTTCTAATTACCCATTGGTACTGGGCCTTAGGGATGTTGTGTATGAGACTGGGTTGGTGGCAACTTCTGGCATGTAATAGTGAATTCCGGTCAGTGGCTTTATGGAATAGAGTTGTCCCCAATCTTCCTTCAAACTTGAACACCCTGACGTCCAAATAATCCACAGTGGAGTTGCTGACTGTATGGGTAAATTTGATAGGACTCTCAAGAGCATTCAAGTGGTCAATCCATTGTATTAAGCTTTCCTCCCCATCTGACCATATCAGGAACAGGTCATCTATATATCGACAATAGTACCTGATGTTATCATCTTCAAAGACCTTCATGACAGATGATTCGTATGGTGCCATAAACAGATTGGCCAGCGATGGGGCCACATTGGACCCCATCGCTGTCCCAGAAATCTGTAGATAGAATGTAGAATCAAACAGGAAATAGTTTTCTGTAAGACATAATGAAAGGAGACCAATAAGTACCTCTTCTGAGGGGCCAATATATACAGCCTTCCTAAGAGCCTGGGTTACGGCTATGATGCCATCTTGGTGGGGAATAACCATGTAAAGGCTTGACACGTCGAGAGTTACCAAAAGGTTTCCATCAGTGATGTTCTCCAGCTTCTTGATACCAGTGATGAAATCGTATGAGTCCCGTATATAAGATGGCATAGATTTGACCAGAGGTTGTAAATAATGATCTACAAACTGTGCTAGGGGTTGAAGCAGTGAACCCCTCGCTGAGACAATGGGCCTCCCTGGGGGGTTATTGGCATTTTTATGTAGATCATTATTTACAACCTCTGGTCAAATCTATGCCATCTTATATACGGGACTCATACGATTTCATCACTGGTATCAAGAAGCTGGAGAACATCACTGATGGAGACTTTTTGGTAACTCTCGACGTGTCAAGCCTTTACACGGTTATTCCCCACCAAGATGGCATCATAGCCGTAACCCAGGCTCTTAGGAAGGCTGTATATATTGGCTCCTCAGAAGAGGTACTTATTGGTCTCCTTTCATTATGTCTTACAGAAAACTATTTCCTGTTTGATTCTACATTCTATCTACAGATTTCTGGGACAGCGATGGGGTCCAATGTGGCGCCATCGCTGGCCAATCTGTTTATGGCACTATACGAATCATCTGTCATGAAGATCTTTGAAGATGATAACATCAGGTACTATTGTCGATATATAGACAACCTGTTCCTGATATGGTCAGATGGGGAGGAAAGCTTAATACAATGGATTGACCACTTGAATGCTCTTGAGAGTCCTATCAAATTTACCCATATAGTCAGCAACTCCACTGTGGATTATTTGGACGTCAGGGTGTTCAAGGTTGAAGGAAGATTGGGGACAACTCTATTCCATAAAGCCACTGACTGGAATTCACTATTACATGCCAGAAGTTGCCACCAACCCAGTCTCATACACAACATCCCTAAGGCCCAGTACCAACGGGTAATTAGAAATAACACCAATGAGATATTATGTGAAAAACAGCTACAAGATATGACACAGTGGTTTGCGGAAAGAGGATACAGACAAAAAGACCTGCTAGAGATGAAAACCCATGCATTATCAACTATGGAACCAATAGCTGAAGTTCCATCTAAGCAAGAGAATCAACTCACCTTTGTGACTACATACTCTCCTGAGGTTATACCATTAACTCATACCATCAAAGAAGAATGGAAATTGGTTGAAGCAGATCACACTTTACCATTTAAAAACTGGAGAGCACCGAGGATCGGCTTCAGGCGAGGAAGAAATCTGAGAGACCATCTGGTCAAAGCCGATGTTAATCCTGAAGGGGGCACACGTACATGGCTAAAGACAAATAAGAAAGGATGCTATCGCTGCATCAGCTGTGTGACTTGCAGTGGGATGCTAACTGGCACTCAGTTTCGCCATCCAGAAAGCAATAAAACATATGAGATTAAGCATTTTCTCACTTGCAGCACTCAATTTGTAATATACCTTTTGAATTGCCCTTGTGGCAAATTCTACATAGGCAAAACTACAGACGTCGCGAGAACCAGGATGGCCAATCATAGGTCAAGTATCCGCTTGGCCATAAGAAACGGTAAGGCAGACCAGCCAGTGGCTAGACATTTCTTGGAGGCAGGACACTCAGTCAATGATCTGAGATTTAGACTGATCGACCATGTGCCAATCCCACGAAGGGGAGGAGATAGAGGAAACATGCTGTTACGCAAAGAAGCTAGATGGATATATGAACTTGGAACTCTATACCCGAGGGGTCTCAATACCCATACAGGATGGCAGTGTTATCTATGACATTTGAGGTCCATGATCCATCAGTGGGATGCTTGATGTCCTACCTTATATGAGAGTTCATGATCCATCCCCTTCCACCCCCCTCCCCCCACTCTTCTCCTTTTTTGTTTTTTCTTCCCCTCCCCCTCTTTTCCTTCCCCCCTCCCCCTTTCTCTTCTTTTGCTCTTTTTCCGTCCCTTTCTTCCCTTCCCCTGTCTTTTCCCTTCCCCCCCCTACCTTCCCCCTTTCCCCCCTTCTTCCTCCCCACCTTTTTTCCCCCGTCTTCACCTCCTTTTCCCTTTTTCTTCATTCTTCCTTTTCTTTCTTTCCTCTTTTTTCCTTTTCCTGCTGTCTTCTTGCTATTTGTAAGTACATGTTCCATTCTAGGCAGTTATTATTACATGGTGATCTTATTGTAACCTTAAGTCATTTTTGAGCTAGTATGTGATATACTATATGGTCTAATAGTTGATTATCTCTGTCCTATACTGAGGTATCCTATGTGCTTTTTTAATTTTACCTGTGATTTATTCATGGGTTGAAGTCAGTTCTATTTTGTGCATTACTTTGTTTTTATTTTTATTTTTAATTCACTTGTACACTATTTTGTATCATGTTTGGGACATCCTGTGTGCTCGATCGGGGGCCTCTATCTTGTGTGGTTCAGCACTATGGGCAGACTTTGATGGAAATTCTCATCAGTCTGGCGACATGATCTGGTTTCCAATATTGTTGTGATAGGGAACTAGTTTTTAATTTTTATTTTTTTATTATTTATGTTTCTTTTATTTCCATTTTCTTGGGTGGTCCACCACAGCTAACACAATAATGGCTTGAGATGTCACTAACTAATTAAAGGTTGAATGATAGATATGTGATTTTTCCCATTTTTTATTCTTATTTTTGTTTCTTCAACTTTCTAATTTGTATTTTTGATTATTTATTTTGGTTTCTTACTTGGGTAGTTTGTTCGAGCAATATTCATTAATAGGAGCAGAGACTTTATCTGTATTGCCTATTTAACACTTTTGGGAGTTAGGTCTAAATCTACCACTGGTCTAAAAGGTTTTGATGTGGATTGTTTCTTGATTTGGCAAGGTTTTTGCTTGTTATGCCTTTGGAGCCACACACCTCTATTGGTTGAGCTATGTGTGGAGTCTGGATGCAGATAAATTTCTAAGAATCGGAGCCTTCGTTGGGTGAAATAACACTGCGGAAATAACACCTCTTTACATATTACATAGATTAGACTGGTGTTTAGGTTGGTGGTTTGAGTACATATTATCTCTAGAGAGATGCCGATAATCTGTCAAAATATTGCGGCACTATGATACGCCTAGATGTGGACGGACTCATCTCGGATTGGATGATTCTCGCGAGCATAAATGTTTTCATAGGGTGATAGTGTGCGGTATAAGCTGTGTTAGCTAAACGCAACTATAGGACTTATGAGCTCTGTGGGATTCTTTTTAGATCATTGTTATACATATCACATTTATGGATCTTTGCTTTTTGCAAGATTTTATGCTGTGACGGCATTTGCCGAGAGTGTTGAAGAACGATCAGTGAAGTGGCTAATATGCTCTAAAATAACCTTGTTTATGCAGCTCTCTGAGTGTTTGAGGTGGCTCAATGTGAATACTTTAGTTCAATTACGATGATGCGTGCGTCCCTAGTGACAGGGGGGCATTTGTTATGATTACACAGCAATGACGTATTGAGCTTTGAGTGTTAGGTCGTTGTTGAATGGAGGAATTACGATCTCCAATTTTTGTTGTTTTGCACGCATTTTATTTATACATTTTTTGCCTATCTCTGTGCCAGATTAGAGAGAGATTGCCCCTTTGTATTGACGACTCAGGGTCCCATTTTAAACTGTATTTATGATTGCTTGTTTTACACTGTTTCACTATATGTATAGGTGGCTTTCTAACATTGATTGCCATTGGTCACTATGAAGGGTGTGTTGAATTTCTGTGGCCATGATTTGTCTAACGTCAGGGGAGGGTTATTTGGTAGCCTATTTAAGGGCTGATTTTTTACATTGTTAACTGGTCAGAGGAAGGGACTGTTGTTGTCCCGAAACGTCACTATTTTGCATTAAACTTTTGTCATAGTTGGAGTAAGTTCAGTGAGTGCTTCTTTGCTACATCTCTACAATTATCCTCATAGCACCCTGACAAGCTGCAAGAGTTGGTGAGAGTGCACTTACACCAATCTTTGGATATATATATATATATATATATATATATATATATATATATATATTTACATTGTGGACAAAAATACATTACATGTAATATGTAATATGTAATTAAAGGAGGAATATGCAGCCGCTAAGGCGGGTGACGTCATAGACCCTGGACGGACTTTGGCAGTGAGTTCCGTGAGCTGTGCAGCCGCAAACTCTTTCTTTTAACTGGCGAAGGTAGCCCCTGTACTAATGATATCACATGCTAAGCATGGTCCTGTGCCACATCTAAAAGTGCCCTTTCTATGTAACCAACTTTCTCTATCATTTTTCTTAGAGCACACTAAACTTGGTGATAATCTATTGGACAGGGTTGGTACCTTTCTAGGAACAAATTTGCAGTTGTCAATCGTCTCACACAGTACCTCATCCGGTGATTTCTATGATAGTAAGAAAGGAAACTATTGTAGTTGTAAAAAAATTTTCTTTTCCTTAATTAATTTTTTTAAAAACATTATATATATTTTGTGGTGTCTCAGTATGGTTTCTTCTGCTATAGCATAAAGCCTTAAAAGCATTGTATCCTCCTTTGTGTTCATAAAGGTGACCAGGCTGGTAGATCTTTTGCGGAGAAACTATGATACTGTATCTCTATATATATAAAATAAATAATTTATAAGGAAGAGACCACATCTGGATATAAATTGGGACTTAACCAGGAAGGGACATCAAAATATTCACACCCATATCCTTATCAACAAGAATACATGTTCCCAGCTAGGCACCACCTAGTTTGACATTTCTGAATATTAGGCGTTAAATTGAGACACATTTGTTAATGTATGACCTAAACCTGAGAATTTGGAATTTATATGATGATACCAGGACATACGTGAAAACGAGAGAAATCTCAATGTATCCTTCCTGGTAAAATATTTTATAAATATATAAATGATTCATATAATCATTATATTATGTATAAATATACCAAAACATAATACCAAATTATGGTATGGGGAAATTCTATAGTTACCAATGATATACAAATGTACCCTAAGACTCTCAAACCATCCCTGAAGGAAAGGAAATATGAACACTCCATTAAATAAGAAGTATGTTAAGGTTAAGAAGCAAATTCAAGATAAAGAATTAAAGATTAGAAATTATAAAACAATATTTATTTCCTAAAATATGGTGAGTCCACAGCTTGAATAATTACTGTTGGGAATATCACTCCTGGCCAGCAGCAGGAGGCAAAGAGCACCACAGTTAAACTGCTAAGTATCACTCCCTTACCCACAACCCCCAGTCATTCTCTTGGTCTTTGGTACATGGAGGAGGTGAAGGTTTAGGTGTCTGATGAAAAATTTTGATTTAATCTACAAGCAAGTTTTGGGGTATAGCCGTATTCCACGTCATATCCTAATAATTGCTGCCCTAGTTTAGAAAGCCAGAGTTGGCTACTCTGTTCTTTCTTTTTCAAAGGTCTCTGTGAGGAACTGTGTCCTCTCATACCTTGTAACTGTCTACATGCCGGACAGCAGAGCAGGTAAGTGCTTTTTCTTCCAGTTGAGGAGACCATGCACTTAACAAATTAAAAGACACTGCTTTTTATTGGGACATAGATAATCCTGTTGTATGGGTTACACCTGGGCAATGAAGCAGGGACTGTAGCATGTGTGAGACTAACATTTAAACTCTTTTAAACAGAAAGGGTAAAATGTTTTTATTAGGCTTTATTTTCTGACACATATTTACTTGATAAAACAATACAAGTTTAAACTGAAAGTAAGGCTGAATTTTCTTTTTCAGCAGCTTATTCATTTCACCTTTTCTTTAAATTAAAACGATGCAACATTTTAAACTGTCAGGTTTGAAAAAAAACGATATATTTGGTACTCAGTGTACCAGGAAGCTATTTTTAGTGCCTCTCTGTGTCGCAGCAGTAATTTGAGAGCGAAAGGCTTTACTTCATAACGTTTCTGAGGAATGATGGGTGATTCAGTCTTAATTGGTAGCAGTAAGGCACCTCAGTAATTGAGGTGTGGGGTTTGGCTGAGGTGTATTTTAGAAGTTTATTTGATGTTTATTAAATGTTTTTTCTTAACTTTTCTCATATAATTTTAGCTGGGGATCGATCCTAATTTCTGATAAAATGTAAAGTGTATTTTTTCCTTGGCTTATTTCAATTGAATATTAAAATCTTTGGAACTTATCTGTACAAGTTTATTTTCTGTTTCACAACATGTCTGATATGGAGCAAGAGCCTGTTTTAATGAATTCATGTTTATTATGTTTAGATGCACAAATTGCAGCTCCTATGCAATTTTGTTCTTCAAAACCTTGCAAAATAAAAGTAACATTTTTGAGCCTAATGTTTTTTGGATGATGCTGTTAAAATAATACCTCAGCTTTCTCCTGCTACGTCCCAAGCCTCAATGGCGTCACTCAATATGGTTCCTCTATAACTCCTAGTGGTGTTTATTTAAAAGCAGAAATTGCCGTCCAGGTATCTTTAGCGATATCTGTGGCATTAGCTACCATTCCCAGATTACAGGGAAAACGCAAGAGGAAATTCAGAAAGTAAGGTGCCTGTCCTCAGTACTGCTTCCCAAGTTGCCCTTTCTCATAAGTGTGATGAGGAAATCTCAGATTCGAACAGTATAATTCCCTATTCTGAGACTGAGGTGGTATCCTTCAGATTTAAGCTTGAACACCTTTGTGTATTGTTAAAGGAGGTTTTAGCTACATTAGATGACTCCAATACCCCTGTCGTTGTCACTCCTAAGAAATCTAGTAAACCTAATAGTTTTTTGATGAACCTTTCACTTCTGAGGTTTTTCCTGTGCCGGACCGTCCTAGGGAGATTATCTCACAGGAATGGGAGAAACCAGGGGCGTCTCTTTCCCCGTGTCCCATTTTTAAGAAGAGTAAAGACCCTTGGTATACTGTACCCAAAGTTGAAGGGGACATGTCCACTCTGGCTAAAAGAACCACTATTCCTATTGAGGATAGCTGCTCTTTTAAGGAACTGATGGACAAGAAGCTGGAGGCTTATTTGAAAAAGATTTATGTTCCTCAAGGTCTCCGATGGCAACTTGCGGTGTGTATTGCCACCGTGACTAGTGCGGCATCTTATTGGTTTGTTGCCTTGTCTGATTCTCTTCAAGTAGAGACTTCCTTAGATGAAATTCAAGATAGGATTAAAGTTTTTAAGTTGGCCAATTCCTTTATTGCAGATGCCATTTTACAGGTTGTTAGACTAGGAGCTAAAACTTCTAGTTTCACTGTACTAGCCCGCAGGGCTTTATAGTTGAAATCCTGGTCTGCGGACGTTTCCTCTAAAGTCAAGCTTCTGGCGATTCCTTACAAGGGCAAAACCTTGTTTGGACCCAGTTTGGCAGAAATTATCTCTGATATTACGGGTGGAAAGGGTCTTTTCTAGCCTTCCCCTTCTTTTTCCAAGCAGGAACAATCCAGGTCTTTTTTTAAACCCAATCAGTCTTGGAACAAGGGGAAATAATCAAAGAAACCCGCAGCTGATTCCAAATCAGCATGAAGGGCTTGCCCCTGATCCGGGATTGGATCAGGTGGGGGGCAGACTTTCTCAGTTCTCTCAAGCCTGGATACGAGATGTCCCAGATCCCTGGACTGTGGACATAGTATCCTAGGGTTACAAATTGGAATTCAAAACTTTTCCTCTCAGAGGCAAATTCCATCTCTTAAGATTATCTGCAGACCAAATAAAGATAGAGGCATTCTTGAAATGTATACAACATCTTTCCCCCCTGGTAGTGATAGTTCCAGTTCCAGTGCAGGAACAGGGTCTCGGGTTCTACTCCAACCTATTTGTGGTTCCCAAAAAAGAGGGAACTTTACGTCCCATTCTAGACTTGAAGTGTCTAAACAAGTTTCTCAAAGTTCCATCCTCGAAGATGGAGACTATACGCTCCATTCTTCCTTTAGTACAAGAGGGTCAGTTCATGACAACCATAGACCTAAAGGATGCGTATCTTCATGTTTGCCTTTCTGGTAAAACATTTCCAGTTCATGGCCCTTCCATTTGGTTTAGCCACGGCTCTCAGAATTTTTTCAAAGGTTCTGGGGGCTCTTTTGGTTGTGATCCGTTCTCATGGAATTGCTGTGGCACCCTACCTGGATGACATATTGGTTCAGACGCTATCTTTTCAACAAGCAAAATCTCACACAGAGATATTGTTGTCTTTTCTTCGTTTCCATGGATGGAATGTGTATCTGGAAAAAAGCTCCATTTCCCCTGCTACAAGAGTAGTGTTCTTAGGGACCATAACAGATTATCTATTGATGAAAATTTCTCTGACAGAGGTCAGGAAAAACAAAATAATTTCCTCTTGCCGCTCTCTTCATGCTACTGCTCATCCTTCAGTGGCTCAATGTATGGAGGTAATCGGTCTGATGGTGGCTTCCATGGACATCATTCCTTTTGCTCGATTCCATTTGAGAGCTCTCCAGATGTGCATGCTCAGAAAATGGGATGGTGACCAATGCAGATCTATCTCAGAGAATAGAGTTAGATCAGTTGTCAAGGGACTCTCTCCCATGGTAGATTTCTCAGGAACATCTGTCTCAGGGCACATGCTTTCGGAGACCTTCCTGGGTGATCGTGACCACGGACACCAGCCTACCTATAATGCGTGGAGTAAGGTGCCAATCTATAATTGGGATAGGTTAAAGCGGGGGCAATTCCAATGAACGTTCAATATTAGAACTATTCTATCTTGTAGTGACTACTCTTATAGGAATAGGGTGTAGATGTGAAATATAATGGTTACACGCAAACTGTGATCGTGTTTATTGTAGTGTTTGAATGTTATTGTTAAATATCAGTATTCAAAATCACATGTGTATTTATAATCACATGGGTGTTAATGTAATATTCCTAAGTGGCGTGTACTAAATTAATATAAAATTATATGTGATCCGTAGAATAGGTGTGAGAAAAACTACTCGTGGGATGATGATTTCTTATATGGAGTATTAGAATGGTGATCGTAGCAATATTCGTATGTCGTATAATCTATGATATGATATATTCCTCCAATATAATAAAAAACAAATGCAAATTGAAAATGAAATAATATAAATTTTACTATAAAATGTGCATTTAAAAATGGTGGTTTATCGAAGCAATTATACTATAATTATAGTTAGTTCCCATTTATACATAAACACAAAGTTGCACCAATTCATACATAGACACAAAATAGCAACAAATAGCGGCTGGTAAAAATGATTGATAAAAAAAAAAAAAGGATTACTATTGACCATATAGGTTTCAATCTGTATTAAAAGTTCCTGGTCGGGACCAAACAGTGGTGGTTATGTGTTATGGATCAATCTATAATGATTAGTTGTAAACAGAGTTATAAACGAAGTTGTGGCCACAACTATTTATAATTTTCCCAAAAAGATATGTGCTGCTTTTAAAAATGCTCAGTTAGACAAAGCGATTTAAAAATGCTCAATTTGACAGAGCGATTTCAACTTCATCTGTGAAACAAAACGAAGCGGTGCTCCCCCTTACCGGACTACCGATATCCCTTACCTCCTCTGGATTCTCTTAGGTTATGGGAAGGCTGCCTCTGTGATCTGTTATAGCGGGATGTAGTTCACCTCTCCAGTCGGTGTCTCGCCGTTTGAGCTTCCCGGCAAATCCTTCTTACCCTGGCGTGTGTGTGTAGTTTGATACACGTGGTTCTCAGAGGTCCAATCAGATCATGGGGGGAGTGATTCTTTTGTAGTTCTGCCATCCTTTCGCTGGAGCCAATGTTAGTCACACTGGATAGTCAAAATCTACGCGTTTCAGCGCTGTGTATGCGCCTTTATCAAGACTGTATACTTTTGTGTGTTCCTATGGCTCTTTTAAAGTTCCGTGGGCGTGGGGGACTCCTCCCCTAGTGAATGCAAATTGTTTAGACTGAACTTCCTAAATTGCTAAATGTCTATGTATAATAACTGTGATGATTAAGGACAAAGTTGCATTATAGTAATCCATTGTGATGTTAATAGAAAGGAAAAAATAAATTTGGAATATTAATATAAACAGATAGTTGATAAACGTATGTTACAATCCTTCATATTGCATATCTAAATAGTTACTATGCAAAAAGGAATATCATATATTGTTATTTAATATAAGCACAATAGGTGTTTATTAAAGGTCCCCCTCCGATAGGTCTCCTATGAGTCATTATTAAGATATCACATAGAGTCATATATTCCTGCCTATTTCTTTTATTCCAATTCTCTCCTTTAATAGTTATTACATATACACATGGATGAATATATATTAGAATATATAAATATAACACGAGTAAATATAGGGAGAACCGCATAGAAGTAATCTTGACAGCTCTGTCCTTTTTAATACATTCTACCACACCTTTTAGATTATGTTATCTCCGCTTTTATAGTAGTTATCTACGGATATATAAGAATAGTCATATACAGCATCTTTCTTAACGGTGCACATAAATTGTATGTGTGTGTAAACCATCATCATAATATAAGAAATGATATTCCTCTTTGCATAGTAACTATTTAGATATGCAATATGAAGGATTGTAACATACGTTTATCAACTATCTGTTTATATTAATATTCCAAATGTATTTTTTCCTTTCTATTAACATCACAATGGATTACTATAATGCAACTTTGTCCTAATCATCACAGTTATTATACAAAGATATTTAGCAATTTAGGAAGTTCAGTCTAAACAATTTGCATTCACTAGGGGAGGAGTCCCCCACGCCCACGGAACTTTAAAAGAGCCATAGGAACACACAAAAGTATACAGTCTTGATAAAGGACCTCCGAGAACCACGTGTATCAAACTACACACACGCCAGGGTAGGAAGGATTTGCCGGGAAGCTCAAACGGCGAGACGCCGACTGGAGAGGTGAGCTACATCCCGCTATAACAGATCACAGATGCAGCCTTCCCATAACCTAAGAGAATCCAGAGGAGGTAAGGGATATCGGTAGTCCGGTAAGGGGGAGCACCGCTTCGTTTTGTTTCACAGATGAAGTTGAAATTGCTCTGTCGAATTGAGCATTTTTAAATCGCTCTGTCTAATTGAGAATTTTTAACAGCAGCACATATCTTTTTGGGAAAATTATAAATAATTGTGGCCACAACTTCGTTTATAACTCTGTTTACAACTAATTGTTATAGAACGATCCATAACACATAACCACCACTGTTTGGTCCCGACCAGGAACTTTTAATACAGATTGAAACCTATATGGTCAATAGTATTCCTTTTTTTCTTTTTTTTTTATCAATCGTTTTTACCAGCCGCTATTTGTTGCTATTTTGTGTCTATGTATGAATTGGTGCAACTTCGTGTTTATGTATAAATTGGAACTAACTATAATTATAGCATATAATTGCTTCGACACTTTATAAGAAATTATCAAAGCCATCAAGTTTATAGTTTAGCTGTTCTTTCAGCGCCACAGATTTTTAGTATTGATTTAGGAACCAGTCAGGCACTAATCAGTCTAAATCGTCCTCTATTATTTTGTTTAAGGTGTTTTTTGGAGAATACCACCTGTATCTGTAGGCTTCTATTTCCCTTTTATTTTGATAGCGCAGTTCTAATTTCTGTAAACTCAGATTGCTTCGATAAACCACCATTTTTAAATGCACATTTTATAGTAAAATGTATATTATTTCATTTTCAATTTGCATTTGTTTTTCATTATATTGGAGGAATATATCATATCATAGATTATACGGCATACGAATATTGCTACGATCACCATTCTAATACTCAATATAAGAGAAATCATCATCCCAAAAGTAGTTTTTCTCACACCTATTCTATGGATCACATATAATTTTATATTAATTTAGTACACGCCACTTAGGAATATTACATTAATACCCATGTGATTATAAATACACATGTGATTTTCAATACTGATATTTAACAATAACATTCAAACACTACAATAAACACGATCACAGTTTGCGTGTAACCATTATATTTCACATCTACACCCTATTCCTATAAGATGTCATCTTTCCAACCTTGGAGACTACGTCTGAGGAAGGACCTCCTAATTCAGGGTCCCTTCCTTCATCCAAATCTTGTTTCTCTGAAGCTGACTGCTTGGAGATTGAACGCTTAATTCTGTCTAAGCGTGGTTTTTCTGAGTCGGTCAATGAGGCCATGATTGAGGCTCATAAGCCTGTTACTAGAAAGATTTACCATAAGATATGGCGTAAATATATTTGTAAACACCATAAGAAGACAGAAGCGCCACATGGCCCAATATTGTTTGGAAAACTGATGACAAATAACAATGTAATATCACACTCACATTTGGTGAGACACACCAAGAAGAGGCGGCCTGGGATCAATAGCAGTCACCCAGCAGACTGACCTCCAGATAAGCAATCTGTGAAGAGTACAAACAGATACAAAATGCCAATATGGCCTAGTATTGTTTGAGCACAAGTGATGGAGTATGTGATAATACAGAATACTCACATTTGTGCAACAGAGGCAAACTGGGATCAAATAGTCACCCAGTAGACTGATACCAGGGAAACAGGAATTTCCAGCAATCCAGGTGTTAGGACAATAAGATGGTAAAAAGATAGGCAGCAAGTGGTAAGTTATAGCAAAAACATACTTTATTAAATAATTAAAAGCTAGCAACTCGTTTCTCATCCAAACAGTGGATGTTTCATCAGGCTTAGTACAATATCAATAAATATATTTATTGGTGTTAATCCAAGGGCTACTCTTGGAGTAGAATTAAAATTCCTACAATTTTATCTTTTCTTCAGGAAGGCCTGGGATTGTCAGTCAGTACCCTGAAGGGTCAGATTTCTGCTTTATCAGTTTTACTACATAAACGTTTGGCGGATGTGCCAGATGTGCAATCTTTTTGTCAGGCAGGCCTTGGTCAAAATCAGGCCTGTCTTTAAGTCTGTTGCTCCTCCTTGGAGCCTTAACGTTGTTCTTAATGTTTTACAGCTTGCTCCGTTTAAGCCGTTGCATTCCAAAAACATTTAGTTGTTATCTTGGAAGGTTTTGTTTCTTGTTGCTATCTCTTCTGCTCGAAGAGTCTCGGAACTCTCAGCTCTGCAGTGTGATTCCCCTTATCTTATTTTTCATGCTGATAAGTCGGTTCTTCGTACTAAGTTAGGTTTCCTTCATAAGGTTGTTTGTAATAGAAATATCAATCAGGAGATTGTTGTTCCCTCTCTGTGTCCTAATCCTTTTTTCAAAGAAAGTTTGATACACAATTTGGATGTTGTACATGCTCTTAAATTCTACTTACAGGTGACTAAGGATTTTCATCAGTCCTCTGCCCTCTTTGTCTGTTTCTCTGGGAAACGTAAAGGTCAGAAAGCTACTGCTACTACTCTTTCTTTTTGGTTACGAAGTATAATTCGTTTGGCTTAGGAGACTGCTGGACAGCAGCCTCCTGAGAGAATTGCGGCTCATTCCACAAGAGCTGTTTCTCTTCTTGGGCTTTCAAAAATGAAACAAATTTGCAAGGCTGCAACTTGGTCTTCTCTACATACTTTTTCCAAATTTTAAAAATGTGGGACAAAGTTTCTTCAAGCAGTGGTGCCTTCTGTTTAGGACTTCCTGTCTTGTCCCTCCCTATTTATCCGTGTCCTCTAGCTTGGGTATTGGATCCCAACAGTAATTACTCAAGCCGTGGACTCACCATATCTTAGGAAAGAAAAACAAAATGTATGTGTACCTGATAAATTTATTTATTCCTGGATATGGTGAGTTCACATCCCCACCCTTTATTTTAAGACAGTTGTACTTTTGACTATAACCTCAGGCACCTCTATCCCTTGTGTTACTCCTTTTTCTCCATTTCCCTTTGGTCAAATAACTGGGGGTTGTGGGTAAGGGAGTGATACTTAGCAGTTTAACTGTGGTGCTCTTTGCCTCCTCCTGCTGGCCAGGAGTGATATTCCCAACAGTAATTATTTAAGCCGTGGACTCACCATATCTAGAAAGAAAGACATTTTTGAGGTAAGCATAAATTTTGTTTTTTATTATGTGCTTCATTAGAGCTTCGGTATAGGTCTTAGAGCTCAGAGACCTATACCAAAGCTATTTTTTCTTGATTCCTCCACAACCGAACGACTGAGTTTCTATTGCTGCAAGAGACACAGAAGCGCAAGACTCTGAATATGCAGATAAGTATACATATCTGTACAGTATACTATCAGGTTTAGTGCTTTGTCTTTTTTTAACTCATTTTGAACTGTGCATCTTTGAACATTTATTGTGGAAGCTGAACTGCCTTTTACTGAACACTATCGTATTGATCTTTTTAACCCTTTGAGTGCTAAGCACTTTCCCACCTGGGTGCTACGATTTTTTAAATTTTTTTTTTTTTTTGAACAACATTTTTTTAACTTTTTTTTTTCCAGACCCCCAAGACTTACACTGTTGGAAAGGTTAGGCGATTACCTTTCCAATGGTGGGTCTTGGGGGTCTGTAGCTGCCTGAGATGCCTGAGATACAGGCTTCTACACAGCATGCCCCCTGCTCCTACACATAACAATCAGCCAGATTACAAGTTTTACGTTATGAGTATAACAATGCTTTTCCCCTACCGCTGCTATTATGAGTCTTGTAGGTATAGGTGTACCGCACACTTTTTTGGCCGTCACGCAAAGTCAGTACCGCTCTTTTAAAAAAAGTCCTTTTTCAATGGGACTTCCATAGCGCCGGTATTACGAGTTTGCCTGGCAGACCAAAATGTGAGCGGTACAACCTATAACTACAAGATTCGTACCGTCATCTGAAAGTCAGTAGTCAGTAGTTATGAGTTTTACGTTACAAAGCTGTACCATAAAACTCATAACTAAACTGCTACAAAGTACACTAACACTCAACTACCTATTAACCCCTAAATTGAGGCCCTCCCGCATCGCAAATAATAAAATAAAATTATTAACCCCTAATCTGCCGCTGCGGACATGGCTGCCACTTAAAAATTTATTAACCCTATTCTGCCACTACCAGACATCGTTGCCGCTATAATAAAATTAGTAACCCCTAAACCGCCCCCCTCCCGCATCACAAACACTATTTAAATATTATTAACCCCTATTCTGCCGTCCGCCTACTCTGCCGCTATAATAAACTTATTAACCCCTAAACCTAACGCTAACGTAACCCTAACCTTAACACCCCCTAACTTAAATATAATTAAAATAAATCTAAATAAAACCTACCATTAATAACTAATTCCTATTTAAAACTAAATACTAACACCTAGATTTAGAGTTTTGCATTAGAAGGGGTGCGTTAGCTACACATGCTTTTTTCCCCCCACACCTTTTAAACAACGCTGGTATTTACAGTTCTCTGTAGGGCTGCGTTAGGCTCCAAAAAGGGAGCGTACATGCATATTTACCGCCACTTCAACTCTCAATACCAGCGTTGCTTACGGACGCGGCCAGCTTAAAAAACGTGCTTGTGCACGATTCCCCCATAGGAAACAATGGGGCAGTTTGAACTGAAAAAAAACCTAACACCTGCAAAAAAGCAGCATTCAGCTCCTAACGCAGCCCCATTGTTTCCTATGGGGAAACACTTCCTAAGTCTGCACCTAACACTCTAACATGAACCCCGAGTCTAAAAACTCCTAACCTTACACTTATTAACCCCTAATCTGCTGCCCCCGCTATCGCTGACCCCTGCATTTTATTATTAACCCCTAATCTGCCGCTCCGTACACCGCCGCGACCTACATTATACCTATGTACCCCTAATCTGCTGCCCCTAACACCGCCGACCCCTATATTATATTTATTAACCCCTAATCTGCCCCCCCCCAACGTTGCCGCTACCTACCTACACTTATTAACCCCTAATCTGCCGACCGGACCTCGCCACCACTATAATAAATGTATTAACCCCTAAACCGCCGCACTCCCGCCTCAAAAAACCTATAATAAATAGTATTAACCCCTAATCTGCCCTCCCTAACATCGCCGACACCTAACTTCAAGTATTTACCCCTAATCTGCCGACCGGACCTCGCCGCTACTATAATAAATGTATTAACCCCTAAAGCTAAGACTAACCCTAACACCCCCCTAAATTAAATATAATTTTAATCTAACGAAATAAAATAAATCTTATTAAATGAATTATTCCTATTTAAAGCTAAATACTTACCTGTAAAATAAACCCTAATATAGCTACAATATAAATAATAATTACATTGTAGCTATTTTAGGATTTATATTTATTTTACAGGCATCTTTGTATTTATTTTAACTAGGTACAATAGATATTAAATAGTTAATAACTATTTTATAGCTACCTAGTTAAAATAATTACAAAATTACCTGTAAAATAAATCCTAACCTAAGTTACAATTAAACCTAACACTACACTATCAATAAATTAATTAAATAAACTACCTACAATTATCTACAATTAAATCAACTAAATTACAAAAAAAACAAACACTAAATTACAAAAAAATAAAAAAATATTACAAGAATTTTAAACTAATTGCACCTACTCTAAGCCCCCTAAAAAAATAACAAAGCCCCCCAAAATAAAAAAATGCCCTACCCTATTCTAAAATAAAAAGTTTACAGTTCTTTTACCTTACCAGCCCTTAAAAGGGCCTTTTGCTGGGCATGCCCCAAAGAATTCTGCTCTTTTGCCTGTAAAAAAAACATAAAATACCCCCCCCCAACATTACAACCCACCACCCACATACCCCTAATCTAACTCAAACCCCCCTTAAAATACCTAATACTAAGCCCCTGAAGATCTCCCTAACTTATCTTCACCACGCCGGGTATCACCAATCCGACCAGAAGAGGCTCCGAAGTCTTCCTCCTATCCGGCAAGAAGAGGTCCAGAAGAGGCTCCGAAGTCTTCCTCCTATCCGGCAAGAAGAGGACATCCGGACCGGCAAACATCTTCATCCAAGTTATTAACTATTTAATAGCTATTGTACCTAGTTAAAATAAATACAAAGTTGCCTGTAAAATAAATATAAATCCTAAAATAGCTACAATGTAATTATTAGTTATATTGTAGCTATTATAGGGTTTATTTTACAGGTAAGTATTTAGCTTTAAATAGGAATAATTTATTTAATAAGAAATAATTTATTTCATTAGATTTAAATTATATTTAACTTAGGGGGGGTGTTAGGGTTAGGGTTAGACTTAGCTTTAGGGGTTAATACATTTATTATAATAGCAGCGAGGTCCAGTCGGCAGATTAGGGGTTAATACTTGAAGTTAGGTGTCGGCGATGTTAGGGAGGACAGATTAGGGGTTAATACTATTTATTATAGGGTTTTTGAGGCGGGAGTGCGGCGGTTTAGGGGTTAATACATTTATTATAGTGGCGGCGAGGTCCGGTAGGCAGATTAGGGGTTAATAAGTGTAGGTAGGTAGCGGCAACGTTGGGGGGGCAGATTAGGGCTTAATAAATATAATATAGGTCTCGGCGATGTTAGGGGCAGCAGATTAGGGGTACATAGGGATAATGTAGGTTGCGGCGGTGTGCGGTCGGCAGATTAGGAGTTAAAAAAAATTATTATAGTGGCGGCGATGTGGGGGGACCTCGGTTTAGGGGTACATAGGTAGTTTATGGTTGTTAGTGTACTTTAGAGCACAGTAGTTAAGAGCTTTTTGAACCGGCGTTAGCCCAGAAAGCTCTTAACTCCTGACTTTTTTCTGCGGCTGGAGTCTTGTCATTAGAGTTCTAACGCTCACTTCAGCCAAGACTCTAAATACCAGCGTTAGAAAGATCCCATTGAAAAGATAGGATACGCAATTGACGTAAGGGGATCTGCGGTATGGAAAAGTCGCGGCTGGAAAGTAAGCGTTAGACCCTTTCCTGACAGCGGGTGGCCAAAACCAGCGTTAGGACCCCCTAACGCTGGTTTGGACAGCTAACGCAGAGCTCTAAATCTAGGCGTTATTTACCTGTAAAATAAACCCTAAGCTAGATACATTATAACTAATAGTTACATTGTATCTATCTTAGGTTTTATTTTTATTTCACAGCTAAGCTTGTATTTATTTTAACTAAGTAGATTAGTTAGTAAATGTTAAAATAAATACAAAGTTATCTGTAAAATAAAACTTAACCTGAGTTAAACTACCACCTAACATTACAATAAAATTAAATAAATTAAATTAACAAAATACATTTATCTAAATTACCAAAAAATAAACATTAAATTACACAAAATAAAAAAAATTATCAAAAATAATAAAATCAATTACTCCTAATCTAATAGCCCTATCAAAATAAAGCCCCCCCCCCCCCCCAAATAAAAAAAAAACCCTAGCCTACACTAAACTGCCAATGGCCCTTAAAGGGACACTGAACCCAATTTTTTTTCTTCATGATTCAGATAGAGCATGCAATTTTAAGTAACTTTCTAATTTACTTCTATTATACATTTGTTTTCTTGCTATCTTTATTTGAAAAAGAAGGCATCTAAGCTAAGGAGCCAGCAAATTATTGGTTCAGTACTATGGACAGCACTTGTTTATTGGTGCTGTCCAATCAGCAAGGACCAACCTAGGTTGTTCACCAAACTTAAATTCTTGCTTTTCAAATAAACATACCAAGAGAATGAAGAAAATGTGATAATGGGAGTAAATTAGAAGGTTGCTTAAAATTGCATGCTCTATTTGAATCACAAAAGAAAAAAAATTGGGTTCCATGTCCCTTTAAAATGGCCTTTTGCAGGGCATTGCCCCAAAGAACTCAGCTCTTTTACCTGTAAAAAAAAATACAAACCCCCCCAACAGTAAAACCGACCACCCACATAACCAAACCACCCAAATAAAATCCTATCTAAATAAACCTAAGCTCCCCATTTCCCTGAAAAGGGCATTTGGATGGGCATTTAGCTCTTTTACATTGCCCAAAACCCTAAGCTAAAAATAAAACCCACCCAATAAACCCTTAAAAAAACCTAACACTAACCCCCTACGATCCACTTACAGTTTTTGAAGACTGGACATCCATCTTCATCCAAGCGGGCAGTAGTCCTCCTCAAAGCTAGCAGAAGTCTTTATCCAAGCGGGCAGAAGTCTTCATCTTCAGCCATCCGGCGTGGAGCGGGTCCATCTTCAAGACATCCGGCGCGGAGCATCCTCTTCTTCCGATGGCTGTTGAAGAATGAAGTTTCTCTTTAAATGACGTCATCCAAGATGGCGTTCCTTACATTCCGATTGGCTGATAGAATTCTATAAGGCAATAGGAATTAAGAGGGAAAAAATCCTATTGGCTGTTGCAATCAGCCAATAGGATTGAGCTTTCATCCTATTGGCTGTTGCAATCACCCAATAGGATTGAGCTTGCATTCTATTGGCTGATTGGAATAGCCAATAGAATGCAAGTTTAATTCTATTGGCTCATTGGATCAGCCAATAGGATGAAAGCTCAATCCTATTGGGTGATTGCAACAGCCAATAGGATTTTCCCCCCTTAATTCCTATTGGCTAATAGAATTCTATCAGCCAATCGGAATGTAAGGGACACCATCTTGGATGACGTCATTTAAAGGGAAACTTCATTCTTCAACAGCCATCGGAAGAAGAGGATGCTCCACGCCGGATGTCTTGAAGATGGACCTGCTCCGGGCCGGATGGATGAAGATAGAAGATGCCGTCTGAATGAAGACTTCTGACCGCTTGGATGAAGACTTCTGCCGGCTTCGTGGAGGACTTCTGCCCGCTTGGATGAAGACTTTTAAGGGCCATTGGCAGTTTAGTGTAGGCTTTTTTATTTTGATAGGGCTATTAGATTATGAGTAATTTGTTTTTATTTTTGATAATTTCTTTTTTTATTTTGTGTAATTTAGTGTTTATTTTTTTGTAATTTAGATAAATGTATTTTGTTAATTTAATGTATTTAATTTATTGTAATGTTAGGTGTTAGTGTAACTCAGGTTAGTTTTTATTTTACAGGTAACTTTGTATTTATTTCTCTTGTTAAGTGTATTCAGTCCACGGGTCATCCATTACTTATGGGATATATTCCCTTCCCAACAGGAAGTTGCAAGAGGATCACCCAAGCAGAGCTGCTATATAGCTCCTCCCCTCACATGTCATATCCAGTCATTCTCTTGCAACACTCAACTAGACAGGAGGTCGTGAGAGGACTGTGGTGTTTTATACTTAGTTTATTTCTTCAATCAAAAGTTTGTTATTTTAAATGGCATCTGCCTGCGTTTTCTATGATCTTAGCAGAAGTAACTAAGATCCACTGGCTGTTCTCGCACATTCTGAGGAGTGGGGTAACTTCAGAAAGGGAATAGCGTGCGGGGTCTCCTGCAAATAAGGTATGTGCAGTAAATTATTTTTCTAAGGAATGGAATTGACTAAGAAAATACTGCTGATACCGATGTAATGTAAGTAAAGCCTTTAATGCAGTGAAAGCGACTGGTATCAGGCTGATTAAAATATATACAGTAAAGTAATTTTCTAAGGAATGGAATTTGACTAAGAAAATGCTATTAATACTGAAGTGATGTAATAAGCCTTAAATGCAAAGGATTGGTATCAGGCTTATCAATAGAGATACATACTCTTTAAAAAAGGATATTTAAAACGTTTGCTGGCATGTTTAATCGTTTTGTGAGGTACATTGGTGATAAAACTTATTGGGGCATACATTTTTCCACATGGCTGACTTGTTTTTCTGCATAGAAACAGTTAACTGAAACTCCCAATGTTGTAATTGTAAATGAGTGGGAGGGGCCTATTTTAGCGCTTTTTTGCGCAATAAAAATTCAGTCTCAGTCTTCCTGCTTCTTCCTGCATGACCCAGGATGTCTCTAGAGAGCTAAGGGGACATCAAAAGTCATTTTGAGGGAGGTAATCAGTCACAGCAGACCTGTGACAGTGTGTTTGACTGTTAAAAAACATTTTTTTCTCTATTATATCCATTTTGGGTATTAAGGGGTTAATCATCCATTTGCAAGTGGGTGCAATGCGCTGCTAACTTAATACATTTACTGTGAAATTTTGGTTGCTATAACTGATTTGATTCATTGTTATTTCAACTGTGACAGTTTTTTGTGCTTCTTAAAGGCACAGTAGCGTTTTTCTATATTGCTTGTAAAATTATTTACAGTGTTTTCCAAGTCTGCTAGTCTTATTGCTAGTCTGTTTAAACATGTCTGACACAGATGAATCTGTTTGTTCACTATGTTTGAAGGCCAGTGTAGAGCCCCATAGAAATATGTGTACTAAATGTATTGATTTCACTTTAAATAATAAAGGTCAGTCTTTATCTATAAAGGAATTATCACCAGACAACGAGGGGGAAGTTATGCCGACTAACTCTCCTCACGTGTCAGTACCTTCGCCTCCCGCTCAGGAGGCGCATGATATTGTGGCGCCAAGTACTTCAGGGACGCCCATACAAATCACTTTACCTGACATGGCTACTATTATGAATAATACCCTGACAGAAGTATTATCTAAATTGCCAGAATTAAGAGGCAAGCGCGATTGCTCTGGGATAAGAACAGAGAGCGCTGGTGCTATGAGAGCCATGTCCGATACTGCGTCACAGTTTGCAGAACATGAGGACGGAAAGCTTCATTCTGTGGGTGATGGATCTGATCCAGGGAAAACGGATTCAGAGATCTCTAATTTTAAATTTAAGCTTGAGAACCTCCGTGTATTGCTAGGGGAGGTTTTAGCGGCTCTGAATGACTGTAACACAGTTGCAATTCCAGAGAAAGTATGTAGGCTGGATAGATACTATGCAGTACCGGTGTGTACTGACGTTTTTCCTATACCTAAAAGGCTTACAGAAATTATTAGCAAGGAGTGGGATAGACCTGGTGTGCCCTTTTCCCCACCTCCTATATTTAGGAAAATGTTTCCAATAGACGCCACTACACGGGACTTATGGCAGACGGTCCCTAAGGTGGAGGGAGCAGTTTCTACTTTAGCTAAGCGTACCACTATCCCGGTGGAGGATAGTTGTGCTTTTTCGGATCCAATGGATAAAAAATTAGAAGGTTACCTTAAGAAAATGTTTGTTCAACAAGGTTTTATCTTACAGCCCCTTGCATGCATTGCGCCTGTCACTGCTGCTGCGGCATTCTGGTTTGAGTCTCTAGAAGAGGCTATTCACTCAGCTCCATTGGATGAAATTATAGACAAGCTTAAAGCTCTTAAGCTAGCTAATGCATTTTTTTCTGATGCCATTGTACATTTAACTAAACTAATGGCTAAGAACTCCGGATTCGCCATCCAGGTGTGCAGAGTGCTATGGCTTAAATCCTGGTCAGCTGACGTGACTTCTAAATCTAAATTGCTTAATATTCCTTTCAAGGGGCACACCTTATTCGGGCCCAGCTTGAAAGAAATTATCGCTGACATTACGGGGAGGTAAGGGTCATACTCTTCCTCAGGACAGGGCCAAATCGAAGGCCAAACAGTCTAATTTTCGTGCCTTTCGAAATTTCAAGGCAGGAGCAATGTCAACTTCCTCCGCCCCAAAACAGGAAGGAACTGTTGCTCAGTACAGACAGGCCTGGAAAACTAACCAGTCCTGGAACAAGGGCAAGCAGGCCAGAAAACCTGCTACTGCCCCTAAGACAGCATGAAGGGATGGCCCCCTATCCGGAAACGAATCTAGTGGGGGGCAGACTTTCTCTCTTCGCCCAGGCGTGGGCAAGAGATGTCCAGGATCCCTGGGCGTTGGAGATCATATCTCAGGGATATCTTCTGGACTTCAAGGCTTCTCCTCCTCAAGGGAGATTTCATCTTTCAAGGTTATCAGAAAACCAGATAAAGAAAGAGGCATTCCTACGCTGCGTACAAGACCTCCTAGTAACGGGGGTGATCCACCCAGTTCCCCGGACGGAACAAGGACAGGGATTTTATTCAAATCTGTTCATGGTTCCCAAGAAAGAGGGTACCTTCAGACCAATTTTGGACTTAAAGATCTTAAACTAATTCCTAAGAGTTCCATCATTCAAAATGGAAACTATTCGGACTATCCTACCCATGATCCAAGAGGGTCAGTACATGACCACAGTGGATTTAAAGGATGCCTACCTTCACATACCGATTCACAAAGATCATCATCGGTTCCTAAGATTTGCCTTTCTAGACAGGCATTACCAATTTGTAGCTCTCCCCTTCGGGTTGGCTACGGCCCCGAGAATCTTTACAAAGGTGCTGGGCTCTCTCCTGGCGGTTCTAAGACCGCGAGGCATAGCGGTGGCTCTGTATCTAGACGACATCCTGATACAGGCGTCAAGCTTTCAAATTGCCAAGTCTCATACAGAGATAGTTCTGGCATTTCTGAGGTCGCATGGGTGGAAGGTGAACGTGGAAAAGAGTTCTCTATCACCACTCACAAGAGTCTCCTTCCTGGGGACTCTGATAGATTCTGTAGAAAGGAAAATTTACCTGATGGAGGCCAGGTTATCCAAACTTTTAAATGCTTGCCGTGTCCTTCATTCCATTCCACGCCCGTCAGTGGCTCAGTGCATGGAAGTAATCGGCTTAATGGTAGCGGTAATGGACATAGTGCCATTTGCGCGCCTGCATCTCAGACCGCTGCAATTGTGCATGCTAGGTCAATGGAATGGGGATTACTCAGATTTGTCCCCCCTACTAAATCTGGATCAAGAGACCAGAGATTCTCTTCTCTGGTGGCTATCTCGGGTCCATCTGTCCAAGGGCATGACCTTTCGCAGACCAGATTGGACGATTGTAACAACAGATGCCAGCCTTCTAGGCTGGGGCGCAGTCTGGAATTCCCTGAAGGCTCAGGGATCGTGGACTCAGGAGGAGAAACTCCTTCCAATAAATATTCTGGAGTTAAGGGCAATAGTCAATGCTCTTCTAGCTTGGCCTCAGTTAGCAACACTGAGGTTCATCAGATTTCAGTCGGACAACATCACGACTGTGGCTTATATCAACCATCAAGGGGGAACCAGGAGCTCCCTAGCGATGTTAGAAGTCTCAAAGATAATTTGCTGGGTAGAGTCTCACTCTTGCCACTTGTCAGCGATCCACATCCCAGGCGTGGAGAACTGGGAGGCGGACTTTCTAAGTCGTCAGACTTTTCATCCGGGGGAGTGGGAACTCCATCTGGAGGTGTTTGCTCAACTGGTCCATCGTTGGGGCAAACCAGAACTGGATCTCATGGCGTCTCGCCAGAACGCCAAACTTCCTCGTTACGGATCCAGGTCCAGGGACCCGGGAGCGACGCTGATAGATGCTCTAGCAGCCCCTTGGTTCTTCAACATGGCTTATGTGTTTCCACCGTTTCCTCTGCTACCTCGACTGATTGCCAAGATCAAACAGGAGAGGGCATCAGTGATTCTGATAGCACCTGCGTGGCCACGCAGGACCTGGTATGCAGACCTAGTGGACATGTCGTCCTGTCCACCATGGACTCTACCTTTGAGGCAGGACCTTCTAATACAAGGTCCTTTCAATCATCCAATAGGCTTATTGATCCTATCAAAGCGTGGCTTCTCCGAGTCAGTTATTGATACTTTAATACAGGCACGAAATCCTGTTACCAGGAAAATCTACCATAAGATATGGCGTAAATACCTGTATTGGTGCGAATCCAAGAGTTACTCATGGAGTAAGGTTAGGATTCCTAGGATATTGTCCTTTCTCCAAAAGGGTTTGGAAAAAGGCTTATCAGCTAGTTCTTTAAAGGGACAGATTTCTGCTCTGTCTATTCTTTTGCACAAGCGTCTGGCAGAAGTTCCAGACGTCCAGGCTTTTTGTCAGGCTTTGGCTAGGATTAAGCCTGTGTTTAAAACTGTTGCTCCTCAGTGGAGCTTAAACTTGGTTCTTAAAGTTCTTCAAGGAGTTCCGTTTGAACCCCTTCATTCCATTGATATTAAACTTTTATCTTGGAAAGTTCTGTTTTTGATGGCTATTTCCTCAGCTCGAAGAGTCTCGGAGTTATCCGCCTTACATTGTGATTCTCCTTATCTGATTTTCCATTCAGACAAGGTAGTTCTGCGTACTAAACCTGGGTTTTTACCTAAGGTAGTCTCTAACAGGAATATCAATCAGGAGATTGTTGTTCCATCATTATGTCCTAATCCTTCTTCAAAGAAGGAACGACTTTTGCATAATCTGGACATAGTCCGTGCCCTGAAATTCTATTTACAGGCAACTAAAGATTTTCGTCAAACTTCTTCCCTGTTTGTCGTTTACTCTGGACAGAGGAGAGGTCAAAAAGCTTCGGCAACCTCTCTCTCCTTTTGGCTTCGTAGCATAATACGTTTAGCCTATGAGACTGTTGGACAGCAGCCCCCTGAAAGAATTACAGCTCATTCCACTAGAGCTGTGGCTTCCACCTGGGCCTTTAAGAATGAGGCCTCTGTTGAACAGATTTGCAAGGGTGCGACTTGGTCTTCGCTTCATACTTTTTCAAAATTTTACAAATTTTACACTTTTGCTTCTTCGGAGGCTGTTTTTGGGAGAAAGGTCCTACAGGCAGTGGTTCCTTCCATTTAAGTTCCTGCCTTGTCCCTCCCATCATCCGTGTACTTAGCTTTGGTATTGGTATCCCATAAGTAATGGATGACCCGTGGACTGAATACACTTAACAAGAAAAAACATTATTTATGCTTACCTGATAAATTTATTTCTCTTGTAGTGTATTCAGTCCACGGCCCGCCCTGTCTTTTTAAGGCAGATCTAAATTTTAATTAATACTTCAGTCACCACTGCACCCTATGGTTTTTCCTTTCTCGTCTTGTTTCGGTCGAATGACTGGATATGACATGTGAGGGGAGGAGCTATATAGCAGCTCTGCTTGGGTGATCCTCTTGCAACTTCCTGTTGGGAAGGTAATATATCCCATAAGTAATGGATGACCCGTGGACTGAATACACTACAAGAGAAATAAATTTATCAGGTAAGCATAAATTATGTTTTTAACTAGATAGCTAGTAAATAGTTAATAACTATTTACTTACTAGTCTACCTAGTTAAAATAAATAGAAACTTAGCTTTGAAATAAAAATAAAACCTAAGATAGATACATTGTAACTATTAGTTATATTGTAGCTAGCTTAGGGTTTATTTTACAGGTAAGTAAGTATTTAGTTTTAAATAGGAATTAGTTAGTTATTAATAGTAAGTTTTATTTAGAATTATTTTATTATATTAAAGTTAGAGGGTGTTAGGGTTAAACTTAGGGTTACGTTAGGGGTTATTATATTTATTTAGTGTTAGTGATGTGGAGGCCAGAGGTTTAGGGGTTAATAACTTTAGTACAGTGGCAGCGGCGACATTGGAGCGGCAGATTAGGGGTTAATAAGTGTAATGTAGGTGTTGGCGATGTCGGGGGCGGCAGATTAGGGATGTTTAGACTCTGTGTTTATGTTAGGGTGTTAGGTTTAAACATACATTTTTTTTCCCCATAGACATCAATGGGGCTGCTTTAGGCTCCGCGAAGGCAGGTGTTAGGTTTTTATTTAGCCGGCTCTCCCCATTGATGTCTATGGGGAAATCGTGCATGAGCACGTCAAAACACCAATTGTATTTGGGTGAGGTATGGATCTAAACGCAACCATATCGCCCTCACAAGCCGTTTTTTGCAAACCTGTAATAGCAGCGCTATTAAAGGTGAGCAGTGGAAATAACGTACAAGTAATTAGCGAGCCAGCCATAACGCAAAACTCGTAATCTGGCTGTCTGTTAAGTATAAATAAAGTTGCACGGTGACGTCATCACGTAATTGTGCGTGATGTCACCATGCATAACGTGGTAGGAGCAGGTGGGAGCCCCCAAATCTTCCTCAAGGTGGGAGAGTGCTAGTGACGGCTCTGAGCCGTCATTAGTACCAGAGTGGGAAACTCTGTGACGGCTCAGAGCCGTCATTAGCACCCAAAGGGTTAAATACAAGGATTCTGTCCATCTGGACTTTTACATGACATTTGAAGCATCTGTTGATTTTAATAAGTGAAAGTAAAAATAAAAGTGTTTTTGGAATTGTGCTTTAAGTATCACCATACTCATCATCAACAGAATGATTTTCACCACTGCTTATACTTCTGATAAACAAGAATTCCAACAAATAATAAAGAAGAATTGGAACATTCTGAATACTGATAAGGCTTTACCATTTCAAGGAACCCAACATCCACAGTTAGGATTTAGGAGATCTAAATCTCTACGTGATATTTTGGTAAAGTTGGATCCAGTACAGAGTTACACTACCAACACTTGGTTACAGTCTGCCAAACCAGGTTGCTATGGATGTGTTGGGTGCACCACATGAAGTGGTCTACTGAATGCTAAATTCTTCACTCATCCAAGTACTAATCAGAAATATACCATCCGGTATAGTGTAACCTGCACAACGACATACATTGTGTACTTGTTACATCGTCCGTGTGGGTTATTCTATGTCGGCAAAACTATAGATGACCTTCAAACACGTATGGCCAATCATCGGACTGCCATTAGAGCTGCCATAAATAAAAGGGGTTGAGAACAACCCGTGGCTCAGCATTTGGGACTTTATGGCCATACTGTAGCTGATTTACGTTATGTGATCATTAATCACATTCCTCCTATGGTGAGAGGAGATGACAGGGGCAAACTGTTGCTACAGTGCGAGTCCAGGTGGATTTTCAACCTGGGCACTATTGCACCTGGTGGGCTGAACACCCAACTGGACTGGCACTGTTTTCTTTAATAGCATATATTTATGATTGTGTCATCCGTATCAGTGATTACTATTGCTAGCTAGATCAATTGTCCTTGTGTTGTATAAAGTTATACTGTTGATTTGTGTTGCTTTGGGATACTATGTATATAAAAATCACTTAGCCATGTACTAGCGATAAAAGAATAATAAATGCCAGTAATAATGTCCTCTGGATATTAGCTATTATTCTCCATATTGTAATTGCACTTATAATTCACTTATGGGTTGTTTTAGTCTCGCCGCGTCTGGTTGCTATGATGACGGACTGAGCATGCACACTTGTGCGGTTAGGATGCCGGTCAACTTCCGGTTTCGCGGCAAGGATAGTTGGTGTTGGGTACTTAAGATGGGAGGTATTTATGTGTATTTTGTATGGTCTGTGGTTTAAGCCCCCTAAACGTCACCTTAAAAGAATATTGATTCTCAACTTTAAAGACCCAGTGAGTGCTCTTTTACTCTGGACATATATATATATATATATATATTTCTCTTGTAAGGTGTATCCAGTCCACGGATTCATCCATTACTTGTGGGATATTCTCCTTCCCAATAGGAAGCTGCAAGAGGATCACCCACAGCAGAGCTGTCTATATAGCTCCTCCCCTAACTGCCACCTCCAGTCATTCTCTTGCAGCTCTCGACAATGGAAGTATCAAGAGAGATGTGGTGAATTAGTGTAGTTTATCTTCAATCAAAAGTTTGTTATTTTTAAGTTGAAATAATTCTTTATTAAGTTTTTCAAAATACAGAAAGTAAGAAAAAGAAAAAATGTAAAACATTCCAACATAAAAAATCCCTTCTTGGATTCATCTCTCCCTTTGTGTCCCTGAAAGTAAATGTAGTTAATACTTCATTGTAAAAGACGTGGAACACAATTAAGATAACAAAATCATATCGCATCATTAAGGCACAAGTCACAACCTATCTTTTGGAATAAACCAAAGAAATTAAAACCTGTAACTAAAAGGGAAGAAAAAAAAAAAAAAAAAAAAAAAAGGTGATTTGCAAAGAAAGAAAAAGATAATAGCCATATTAGCTGTTTCTCCAAATTTCTCCTCCACGTTAACTCCTCACTCCCGGACCACCAGAACCAGAACATCCTCCATCACTAATATATCTCTGCTGTCACCTCCCTACCTCACCCCCAACAAAAATTGTTGTCTGTGTGTTAGTCCTGCGCCTTATACATTATCCAATGGAACCATGTGTTCTGAAAGGTTGTCTGAGTATTCTGTATATAAGCTGCTTGTTCATACATATTGTAGAAAAGTGTGATTTTTGCAATTATCTCATCTCGTGTAGGTGGACCTACCTTCCAATAACGTGCTATGCAAATCCTAGTAGCTGTACATGTTATTTTAATAAAATGATTTACATATTTATTACATTTTTTATTTTGTTCGTGTAATAAAGCCTGTGGGAGTGACAAATGTATTGGTTCATCCAGGATGACACTAAGAAGTTTGGAAAGATCCTCCCAAGTCACCCTAATGTGAGGGCAATCCCACCACATATGCTTGTAGGTTCCCACCAACCCACAACCCCTATAACAAAGGTTGGATCCTACAGTTGTCGCATGAGAGGTAATTACTGGGGTAAAAATACCACCTTGACACTGTTTTATAAAAAATTTCTATCATGTCTGCGCTTAATAGACCCCTACAGGAAGTTTGCATTATTTGGTTCCACTCCTCCTCAGTCATGTGTGTGTCTAAATCCTATATCCATTTGTTGTAGAGTGAGGTGTCTGGTGTATGTGCCCTTTGTATAAGTACATATAATTTTGATATCGCTTTATTTGTCCTTGTCCTTAGTTTACAAAGCAGTTCTAATTCCGTTGGGGCTCCTTCCTGAATGTTTACCAGAAAGGGGCGAAGATTTGATGTGAACTGTAGATATTGGTATCAATGCAATGCAAAGGGAGAAACCTTTTCCCTCATTGTATTGTAAGACATTATTTTTCCCCCCTCTAGTATATCCGCTATCCTGTATAGGCCCTTGTTTTCCCATTTAGTCAATGTAGAAAATGGTAAAGTTAAGATTACACATTTCAATGGAGTATATATGGAATTGGAAGACAGGAGAGATAATCCTTTCGTTATTTTGTGCCACTGTGCTATCATGTTTGATGTTATAGGGCATGCCTTATTTTGTTTTATCGTCCCTGATGGAAAACCCCAAATCATCCCTTCTGGGGTGGCAGAGCCATTAATATCTGTCTCTAGTCTAACCCATCTGATCCTCTCCTCCTTTCCCATTAATAAAATTGTCTGGACTAATCGAGCTGCCTGGTAATAGTTCTTTCAAATTGGGTATTCCTAGACCTCCCAACTGTCTGTGTCTAGTTAGGATATTCCTGGCTATCCTAGCTTTCTGATTATTTCTTAGAAATTTGTGAATTATAGCCTGAATCTCCTCTAGTACTTTAAAATTTATTTTTATAGGCAAGGCCCGGAATAAATAAAGGATCCTAGGTAGGACCATCATTTTTATTGCTGAGATCCGCCCGTACCACGAGAAGCGGTACTGGCTCCATTTAAGAAGATCTTGTTTAATATTTCTGAGAATTGGTATATAATTAACCCTATATAATTCTGAGGAATGCTTTGTTATTTTAATTCCCAAGTATGTTATATATTTTTTAACCCATTTGAAATCATAATTCAGTTCTAGGAGTTTTTGGGTGTGTTTTGGCATTTTAATAGTCATGGCCTCACATTTGTCAACGTTAACTTTGTAGCCCGAAATTAAAGAGAATTGGGAAAGGATCAAATATAAATTTGGCAGGGATATCATAGGTTTTGTTAGGGAAAGTATTACATCGTCTGCAAAGAGAGCTATTTTATATTCTTCTCCTCCAATAGATACACCCGTAACATCCGGGGATTGCCTTATTTGTTGGGCTAGGGGTTCCATGCATAAAGCAAATAATAGTGGCGAGAGCGGACATCCCTGTCTAGTTCCATTCAGGATGGGGAAGCCCCGAGATTGATGGCCCATCGCCCTAACCCAGGCTAATGGCGTGGAATATATCTGCCGAAGAGCTGTCACAAAGTTGCCCGTAAACCCCATTGTCTGCAACACTGTCCACATGTACCTCCAATCTACTCTTTCGAACACCTTCTCTGCGTCCAGTGATAGCAGCAGAGAAGGCGTGCCCGTGTAATCCAAATAATCTATTAGAGAAATCATACGTCTTATGTTATCTGGTGCCTCTCGGTTTTTCACAAAGCCGACTTGGTCCGGATGAACCAACCCAGGTAGAATATGTTTTAACCTATTGGCTAGGATTTTAGTAAATATTTTGATGTCTTGATTTATCAATGAGATTGGGCGATAGTTTTTACATAAGGTCTTATCTTTTCCTGGTTTAGGAATTACCACTATCTTTGCATGGAGAAGTTCTGTGGGAATCTCATTGCCCTGCAATATATCATTACAAATTTCGTTAAAAGTGGGGCTAAAGTTGTGTTAAAAAGTTTATAATATTCTCCTGGGAGCCCATCTGGACCCGCCGCCTTACCTCTTTTTAGTTCTTTAATTACAGCCAAGACTTCTTGCATCTCTATCTTAGCATTTAAAGTATCTAGATCTTCTTTTGATATTTTTGATAATTTGGCCTCTGTTATGAATTTATGGAGAAGGGTTGATGTTTTTGGTGTATTTGAGACCTTTTTCCCATCATATAGGGTGCTATAAAAATCGGAGAAGGTTACCACTATTTCTTCAGGGTTAGAAGTAAGTTCCCCCTTTGGGGGTGCGTAAAGTTGGAATTGATATGTCTTTAATCTTATCTCTGATCTTATTTGCCAAAAACCTGTCCGGCTTGTTGGCATAAATAAAGTAATTAGCTCTAAGTCTTTGGCTAGCCCAGATAGATTCTTTTTGTAGGATCAAGTCTAAGGATTGACGTTTTAGTGTTAAGGTTTTCAAAGTAGCAGTGGACCCTGTCTCTTTGTGATTTTTTTCCAATTGTTGTATCTCATTCTGTAATTTATGGAAAGTATCTCTTTTCTTGGTGTTAATATGAGATTTTAATTTGATTAATAGACCTCTCATGAATGGTTTATGAGCGCCCAAGGCATAAAAAGTTTGTTATTTTTAAACGGTACCAGCGTTGTACTGTTTTTTACCTCAGGCAGAAATTAGAAGAAGAGTTTTGCCTGAGGTTTTTGATGATCTTAGCAGGTTGTTATTAAGGTCCACTGCTGTTCTCACACATAACTGAAAAGTATGGGGAAACTTCAGCTGGGGGAATGGCCTGCAGAATTAACTGCCCTGAGGTATGTTCAGTATATTATTTTTTTTTACAAAAGTCGTTTTATGGGAAGGTAGGAGCCACAGTAGAGCTGTGGCAGTTTACTTGTGACTGTTATAACGGTTTTACTGTTTTTTTTTGCTTCATTTTTGAGCCTGAGGGGTTAATCATCCATTTGCGTGCAATGCTATTTTAGTCTGTTATACACACTGTAAACATTTCATAAATTTAACTGCTTTTTTCACTGTTTTGCAGTTTTTGTGTTTGTTTTTTTTTCCCTTAAAGGCACAGTACTGTTTTTTATAATCTTCTTTTTCACATTAATTAAAGTGTTTTCCAAGCTTGCTGGTCTCATTACTAGTCTGTTAAACATGTCTGACATAGAGGAAACTCCTTGTTCATTATGTTTAGAAGCCATTGTGGAACCCCCTCTTAGAATGTGTACCAAATGTACTGAGCTTACCATAAGTTATAAAGACCATATTCTGGCTTTAAAAGATTTATCACCAGAGGAAATTGACAAGGGGCAAGTCATGCTGACTAACTCTCCCCACGTGTCAGAGCCTATAACTCCCGCTCAAGGGGCGCCAAGTACATCTAGTGCGCCCATTGCGTATACTTTACAAGACATGGCGGCAGTTATGAATCATACTCTTACAGAAGTATTGTCCAAACTGCCAGGGTTACAAGGAAAGCGAGACAGCTCTGGGGCTAGAACAAATACAGACCTCTCTGATGCTTTTGTAGCTATGTCTGATATACCCTCACAATGTGCAGAAGCCGAAGAAGGAGAGCTTCTATCTGTGGGTGATTTTTCTGATTCAGGGAAGACACTTCAACCTGATTCTGATATGTCTACATTTAAATTTAAGCTTGAACACCTCCGCATGTTGCTCAGGGAGGTTTTAGCAACTCTGGATGACTGTGACGCCATTGTAGTCCCAGAGAAATTGTGTAAATTGGATAAATACTATGCAGTGCCTGTTTATACTGATGTTTTTCCAATACCTAAGAGGTTTTCAGAAATTATTACTAAGGAATGGGATAGACCAGGTGTACCGTTCTCTCCCCCTCCTGTTCTTAAAAAGATGTTTCCCATAGATGCCGCTACACAGGACTTGTGGCAAACGATCGCTAAGGTGGAGGGAGCAGTCTCTACTCTAGCGAAGCGTACAACTATCCCTGTCGAGGACAGTTGTGCTTTTCTAGATCCAATGGACAAAAAAAAGAGGGTTACCTTAAGAAAATTTTTATTCAACAAGGTTTTATTCTCCAGCCCCTTGCATGCATTGCCCCTGTCACTGCTGCTGCGGCCTTCTGGTTTGAGTCTCTAGAAGAGGCTCTACAGGTAGAAACCCCATTGGATGATATCCTTGACAAGTTAAAAGCTCTTAAGCTAGCCAATTCATTTGTTTCTGACGCCTTTGTTCATTTAACCAAGCTAATGGCTAAAAACTCAGGTTTTGCTATTTAGGGCGCTATGGCTTAAATCCTGGTCAGCTGACGTTACTTCAAATTCTAAGCTTCTCAATATTCCCTTCAAGGGGCAGACTCTATTCAGGCCTGGGCTGAAGGAGATCATTTCTGATATTACTGGAGGAAAAGGTCACGCCCTTCCTCAGGATAGGTCCAACAAATTAAGGACCAAACAGACTCATTTTTGTTCATTTCCAAATTTCAAGAGTGGCACAGCTTCAACTTCCTCTAATACAAAACAAGAGGGAAATGTTGCCCAGTCCAAGCTGGTCTGGAGACCTAACCAGGCTTGGAACAAAGGAAAGCAGGCCAAAAAAAACTGCTGCTTCCTCTAAGACAGCATGAAAGATCAGCCCCCGATCCGGAAACGGATCTAGTAGGGGGCAGACTTTCTCTCTTCGCCCAGGCTTGGGCAAGAGATGTCCAGGATCCCTGGGCGTTGGAAATTGTGTCCCAGGGATATCTTCTGGATTTCAAAGCTTCTTCCCCAAAAGGGAGGTTTCATCTCTCACAATTATCTGCAAACCAGATAAAGAGAGAGGCATTCTTACATTGTGTTCAAGACCTCCTAGTTATGGGAGTGATCCACCCAGTTGAAAAGGAGGAACAGGGGCAAGGCTTCTATTCAAATCTGTTTGTAGTTACCAAGAAAGAGCGAACTTTCAGACCAATCTTAGATCTCAAGATCCTAAACAAATTTCTCAGGGTCCCATCCTTCAAGATGGAGACTATTCGAACCATCCTACCTATGATCCAGGAGGGTCAATATATGACTACCGTGGACTTAAAGGATGCTTATCTTCACATTCCGATACACAGAGATCATCATCGGTTTCTCAGGTTTGCCTTCCTAGACAGGCATTACCAGTTTGTGGCTCTTCCCTTTGGGTTAGCTACAGCACCAAGAATCTTTACAAAGGTTCTAGTGTCACTACTATCAGTCCTAAGGCCGTGGGGTATAGCAGTAGCCCCTTACCTAGACGACATTCTGATACAGGCATCAAATTTTCAAATCGCCAGGTCCCATACGGACATTGTGCTGGCATTTCTGAGTTCTCATGGGTGGAAAGTGAATGAAGAAAATAGTTCTCTATCCCCTCTCACAAGAGTTTCCTTCCTAGGAACTCTGATAGATTCTGTAGAAATGAAGATTTACCTGACAGAGGCCAGGTTGTCAAAACTTCTAAATTCCTGCCGTGTTCTTTATTCTACTTCTCGCCCTTCAGTGGCTCAGTGTATGGAAGTAATCAGCTTAATGGTTGCGGCGATGGACATAGTGCAGTTTGCCCGCCTACATCTCAGACCGCTGCAACTTTGCATGCTCAGTCAGTGGAATGGGGATTACACAGATTTGTCCCCTCTACTAAATCTGGATCAAGAGACCAGAGATTCTCTTCTCTGGTGGCTATCTCGGGTCCATCTGTCCAAGGGTATGACCTTCCGCAGGCCAAATTGGACAATAGTAATGATAGATGCCAGCCTTCTGGGCTGGGGTGCAGTCTGGAACTCCCTGAAGGCTCAGGGCTCGTGGACTCAGGAGGAGGCATGCCTTCCGATAAACATTCTGGAACAAAGAGCGATATTCATTGCTCTTCAGGCTTGGCATCAGCTTGATGCGGTCAGGTTCATCAGATTTCAATCAGACAATATCACGATTGTAGCCTACATCAACCATCAAGGGGGAACAAGGAGTTCCTTAGCAATGTTGGAGGTTTCAAAAATAATTCTATGGGCAGAGGTTCACTCTTGCCATCAGCTATCCATATCCCAGGAGTACAGAACTGGGAGGCGGATTTTCTAAGTCGACAGACTTTTCATCCGGGGGAGTGGGAGCTCCATCCGGAGGTGTTTGCACAGTTGATTCAACTTTGGGGCAAACCAGAACTGGATCTCATGGCGTCTCGTCAAAACGCCAAGCTTCCTTGTTACCGATCCAGGTCCAGGGATCCCAAGGCAGCGCTGATAGATGCTCTAGCAGCGCCTTGGTCCTTCAACATGGCTTATGTGTTTCCACCATTTCCTCTACTCCCTCGTCTGATTGCCAAGATCAAGCAGGAAAGAGCTTTGGTGATTTTGATAGCACCTGCGTGGCCACGCAGGACTTGGTATGCAGATCTGGTGGACATGTCATCCCTTCCACCATGGACTCTGCTGCTGAGGCAGGACCTTCTACTTCAGGGTCCTTTCAACCATCCAAATCTAATTTCTCTGCGTCTGACTGCTTGGAGATTGAACGCTTGATTTTATCAAAACGTGGGTTCTCCGAGTCGGTCATTGATACCTTAATTCAGGCTCGAAAGCCTGTCACCAGGAAAATCTATCATAAGATATGGTGTAAATATCTTCATTGGTGTCAATCCAAGGGTTACTCATGGAGTAAAGTCAGGATTCCCAGGATATTATCTTTTCTCCAAGAAGGATTGGAGATGGGATTGTCAGCTAGTTCCTTAAAGGGACAGATTTCTGCTCTGTCTATTCTTTTGCACAAGCGTCTGGCGGATGTTCCAGACGTTCAGGCGTTTTGTCAGGCTTTAGTTAGAATTAAGCCTGTGTTTAAACCTGTTGCTCCGCCATGGAGTTTAAATTTAGTTCTTAAAGTTCTTCAAGGAGTTCCGTTTGAACCTCTGCATTCCATAGATATCAAGCTTTTATCTTGCAAAGTTCTGTTTTTGGTAGCTATCTCTTCGGCTCGAAGAGTTTCAGAGTTATCTGCCTTACAGTGTGATTACCCTTATCTGATCATCCATGCAGATAAGGTAGTTTTGCGTACCAAACCTGGGTTTCTTCCTAAGGTGGTATCTAATAGGAATATCAATCAGGAGATTGTTGTTCCGTCACTGTGTCCTAATCCTTTTTCAAAGATGTAACGTCTATTACATAATCTTGACGTTGTTCGTGCTTTAAAGTTTTATTTACAAGCTACTAAGGATTTTCATCAAACATCATCATTGTTTGTGGTCTACTCTGGACAGAGAAGAGGCTAAAAGGCTTCAGCAACTTCTCTTTCTTTTTGGTTAAGAAGTATAATCCCCTTAGCTTATGAGACTGCTGGCCAGCAGCCTCCTGAAAGAATTACAGCTCATTCCACTAGAGCGGTGGTTTCCACATAGGCTTTTAAAAATGAGGCTTCTGTTGAACAGATTTGTAAGGCGGCGACTTGGTCTTCGCTTCATACTTTTTCTAAATTCTACAAATTTGATACTTTTGCTTCTTTGGAGGCTATTTTTGGGAGAAAGGTCTTACAGGCAGTGGTGCCTTCCATTTAAGCGCCTGCCTTGTCCCTCCCTTCATCCGTGTCCTATAGCTTTGGTATTGGTATCCCACAAGTATTGGATGAATCCGTGGACTGGATACACCTTACAAGAGAAAACAAAATTCATGCTTACCTGATAAATTTATTTCTGTTGTGGTGTATCCAGTCCACGGCCCACCCTGTCATTTTAAGGCAGGTGTTTTTTATTTTCAAACTACAGTCACTACTGCACCCTATAGTTTCTCCTTTTTCTTGCTTTTCTTCGGTCGAATGACTGGAGGTGGCAGTTAAGGGAGGAGCTATATAGACAGCTCTGCTGTGGGTGATCCTCTTGCAGCTTCCTGTTGGGAAGGAGAATATCCCACAAGTAATGGATGAATCCGTGGACTGGATACACCACAAGAGAAATAAATAAATAAAACAGAATAAACCCTTGTAAAATAGGATATTGCTGTTGTAATTTTATGATGACCTTTTATTAATATGAGGTAACTTCAAGATATGCCAAAGGTAGTATACTTAAAAAGGAGGGATGATTACATGAAGATGTATGTATATAATGTATATAATTGAGCATGTATCTGTATATATATACCCGTATTGTTCCGCATATAGGCCGCACCTGAATATAGGCCGCACCCTTAAAGTTTGGTGCCATTTTAAAGAAATTAAATTTTAAAGAAAATACACACATTAATAGAACAGGGGGATCCTTTTCCACTTCCCCAAGAGTATAGAATAAAACAAAGGAAAGATGCTGCACTCCTTAGTATGGTACCTAATTTCAAATGTGAAAAAAAACTTTATTCAGGCATTAAAGCTATAATGGCTAAATAAAGGCTTTTTCACATTTGAAATTACCATACTAAGGAGTTCAGCATCTTTCCTTTGTTTTATTTTAACAGACCAGTATTAAAGCTACAATTTTTTATTTACCTTAATAGTACAGTATTTTTATCAGGTATGATGTGAGGGGGAAAAAAAAAAGTCTCTTACAAATATCAGAGGCAAAACTGACTAACATAGGACATCCTGTGCTCTGCCCACTTCCTCCCTACCCACACTACAATACCCATAAGGCCTCCTCTCCTTTTAAGGACTTCCTTCTTAACATCCTTAGTTACCATACCTTACCATACCTTGCATACTGCCTTTCTGCACATTCCTATAATCACCCTATAATTATCCTCCTTTTACCGGTACTTGTATCAACTACGGACCCTGCATGCCTTTCTGTTCAGCACACAGCTCCTACTGTGATGACATCATCATCTACAGCCACATCTGCCACTCCGTCCCTGCAGACTGCAACGCCTGTGAAAGAAGCATTTAGCAACGTCTTCGGTTCACTCCTAGAAGACTGCTAATGTTACCAATACCTGCGACTAAGCATTAGCAGTCTTCTAGGAGTGAACTGAAGACGTTGCTAAATGCTTCTTTCGCAGGCTTTGCAGTCTGCAGGGACGGAATGGCAGATGTGGCTGTAGATGATGATGTCATCACAGTAGGAGCTGTGTGCTGAACGGAAAGGCATGCAGAGTCCGTAGTTGATACAAGTACCGGTACAAGGATGATTATAGGATGATTATAGAAATGCTTATTTCATAGGAGCTTGGTCTGTTACCGGTACATTCCTTACCCGGTATTTACTATAATAAGCAATATTAAGCCAAAAAAAACAAAAAACACAAAAAATACCGAATATAGGCCGCGCCCCGCATATAGGCCGCACTGCAACTTTAAAGGTAGAAATCAAGGGAAAAAAGTGCGGCCTATATGCGGAACAATACGGTATATGTATATTTATATGTACTCACCAGCCTCTTTATTAGGTACACTAGCTAAATTTCTTGGTAATACAAATTGCTAATCAGACAATCACATGCCAGCAACTAAATGCATTTATGCATCTAGATGTGGTGGAGAAGACTTGCTGAGGTTGAAACAAAGCACCAGAATGAGGAAAAAAGGGGATTTAAGTGACTTTGAACGTGGCATGGTTGTTGGTGCCAGACGTATGGTATGCAGAATACCATCTCTAAACCTACAACACATAAAACCTTGAAGCAGATGGGCTACAGCAGCAGAAGACCACACCGGGTGCCACTCCTGTCAGCTATGGACAGGAAACTGAGGCTACAATTCGCACAGGCTCACCAAAATTGGACAATAGAATATTGGAAAAATATTGCCTGGTCTGATGAGTCACAATTTCAGCTGTGACATTAAGATGGTATGGTCAGAATTTGGTGTAAACAAGATAAAAGCATAGATCCATCCTGCCTTGTATCAATGGTTCAGGCTGTGATGGTGGTGTAATGGTGTGGGGGATATTTTCTTGGCACACTTTGGGCCCCTTAGTACCAATTGATCATCGTTTAATCGCCACGGCCTACCTGAGGATTGTTGCTAGCCATGTCCATCATGACTACAGTGTACCCATCTTCTGATGGCTACTTCCAGCAGGATAATGCACCATGTCACAAAGCTCAAATCATCTCAAACTGGTTTCTTGAACATGACAATGAGTTCACTGTACTCCAATGGCCTCCACAGTCACCAGATCTCAATCCAATAGAGCACCTTTGGGATGTGGTGGAACGGGAGATTTGCATCATGGATGTGCAGCCGACAAATCTGCAGCAACTGCGTGATGCTTTCATGTCAATATGGACCAAAATAATTGTTGAATCTATGCCACAAAGAATTAAAGAAGTTCTGAACCATGGCAGCTTATCGGCTGTTAAAATGAACGTCCTCCCCAGGATTTTATACTTATTCAGAGCACTACCAATAACAGTCCCCAAATCAGAATTGCACAAGATGCAATCAAGTATCAACACCTTCTTGAGGGGGGATAGGCAGGCCAGAATAGCATCATATATTCTAACTCTACACAGACAGTTGGGAGGCGTAGGTTACCCAAATCTGACTGACTATTACCAGGCAGCCAGACTATCCCAGGCATCCTTATTAGGCAAAAACAATAGCAACATCCTTTGGACTAGTATAGAAGCAGACATGAGGGGCTTCGAGAGTCCGGCAGATATTTTATGGGACAATACACAGACACAGGGCAAACAATATTATAGCTCCAGGGTAACTATCGAGACAGCTAAAATGTGGAGGTCCCTGATGTGAACTCTGGCATTAATCCACCAGAGATCACGAGAAATCCCATTGAAGCTCCTATTGCACAGAGATTTACACCAACAAATTGGGAAATGGGTTAACAAAGGGCTATATAGAGTGGCAGATTTTTTAGAGGGGGAAAGATACAAACATACACTCAGTTGCAAGAGAGAATACAACCAGGGAAGCCACAGTGGTTCTTATACCTCCAAATTGCCTCGGCCTTAAATGCATACTGTTCCCCGTGGCCTGCACAAATGTACACCATGCTTGAACCCATTTGCTCTACCCCATTAAGACAAAAGAAATTGATTTCCAATATATATTTGGCCCTACAAGGGGCAAAAATTAAAGATACCTCCCCACTTGTAGATAGGTTTACAGCAGACACTGGCTTAAATGTACCCAGAGAGGAATAGTCTCAAATTTTTGGTGATTCAAGGAGAGGGCAATTAAAAAATTTATCAAAACGTTGTGTACGGGGACCAGAATCTGTATTGCTAGACGTTGGAAAGTGGGTGTCCCAGAGTAGCAATAAGTTTTAGATAAAATTAAACATATATACTGCATGTCAGAGCTAGCAGCCACAATTACGGGAAACAGGGAACAGTTTACTAAGGTCTGGTTTTACTGGATTATGCAGAATAGAGAGGGTAACACAAATGAGAGTTGAAGCGTCTTTGCTCTTTTCTCCGTATATACCTTATTAATCCAAATTTTTGTCTTAGAGGTCATGAAGGGGTAACGGGCGCTTCTCCACCCACACCTTGACAAGGAGTTAATTAGCCTTAAGTCATCCACGGAGTAGACAACCACACAATAAGATCACTGAAGTTTTCAATTGTTTTATTTGTTAAGAAATATTTGATTCTTTGTTCATTTTGTAAATTTTTAATTGTTGAACATATGGAAATCTCAGAGGTTAGATATATTCACAGGACAGGATTTGAGGTGGGGTTTTCAGTGATGGTTCTTATGAGGGAGGGTCCCCGTCAATAAGGATAGAGTCTTCTTATCAGGAGATGGGAAGAGATATTCATTTATGTTCATCTACAATGGAGAAGGATAGGTTAATATCTAAAAACAGGACAGTAATATACAAAGCTACTCAGACATAAGGTTTGGTGCTTACCTGAATGGATACTGTGATAATTCTGGTGCCCTTCTCACAGAAGCTTTGGATATGTCCCTCTTCTCTTTAATTTGTCATGACACTTGCTGAATATATGATGATGATGATGATGATGGTGAAATATATGTATGTTCTGATTTGATGCTTACCCTGCCTCATATATATGTTTATCTTGTTTGTTTGTTTTTCCTCTGTTGTGAATCAATAAAGAAATATTTCAACTAAAGAAGTTCTGAAGGCAAAAGCGGGTCCAACCAGGTGTACCTAATAAAGTGGCCGGTGAGTGTATGTATGTGTGTGTGTGTGTATATATATATATATATATATATATATATATATATAACATAGCACAATACCAAAAGTATTGCATCCACCGGAGTGCTGTCTGGGTGTCAATAATGATAGAATATAAAGCACTCACCGAACTTCAGTCAACTGTGCAAAAATAATTTATTAAGGTGACGTTTTGGGGTAGACAATGAAACAATGTGAAATACAAACATATAAAGGCCTATTAACAAATCAATGAGCACCGTGTGCAAAATACAGCTACTGAGCATGTCTGCAAAATGTAAACACACCAATGATAATGTCAATATGTGAATCATGTAAGCAATTATGTGATAAATATAGTGAATAATAGGATGCAATTGCTCTGTCCACTGACAAATTCTTTTTTTTTTTTTTTAAATAAGTTTTTATTGGTGAAAATGATACAAAACCACATAACAAAACAATTATGTTCAGCATAAAAGATAACAGATTATATTCAAACAGTCAAGGTTTAGTTGACACACAAAGAGAATCATGTTACCTAACTCAAAGGACAGGTCTATAATGAGATCATTCATCAGCTGTGTATTCGCACGTTTCAGGTGTTATGTATTGGTTCGTCATAAGGAAAATTTTGTTTCTTTTTTTTTAGTATTTAGGTATCGTATGGACATTTACGCCATACTTATTGTGCCTGACAGTTAAAGGAGGTAAAGTAGAGAACATATATAGTGTGTATGCTTGAAAGTAATACTGGAAGGGGTAGATATCTACCTCTCTTTACAGAGGAGGGGGGGAGGTATTGAAGGGGAAGTAGTAGTATCAGGAAGTGGAGAAGGGGAAGGGGCAGTGCATTGGACATAGTGCCGTTGCGGCGATGGACATAGTGCCGTTTGCCCGCCTACATCTCAGACCGCTGCAACTTTGCATGCTCAGTCAGTGGAATGGGGATTACACAGATTTGTCCCCTCTACTAAATCTGGATCAAGAGACCAGAGATTCTCTTCTCTGGTGGCTATCTCGGGTCCATCTGTCCAAGGGTATGACCTTCCGCAGGCCAGATTGGACAATAGTAATGATAGATGCCAGCCTTCTGGGCTGGGGTGCAGTCTGGAACTCCCTGAAGGCTCAGGGCTCGTGGACTCAGGAGGAGGCATTCCTTCCGATAAACATTCTGGAACAAAGAGCGATATTCATTGCTCTTCAGGCTTGGCATCAGCTTGATGTGGTCAGGTTCATCAGATTTCAATCAGACAATATCACGATTGTAGCCTACATCAACCATCAAGGGGGAACAAGGAGTTCCTTAGCAATGTTGGAGGTTTCAAAAATAATTCTATGGGCAGAGGTTCACTCTTGCCATCAGCTATCCATATCCCAGGAGTACAGAACTGGGAGGCGGATTTTCTAAGTCGACAGACTTTTCATCCGGGGGAGTGGGAGCTCCATCCGGAGGTGTTTGCACAGTTGATTCAACTTTGGGGCAAACCAGAACTGGATCTCATGGCGTCTCGTCAAAATGCCAAGCTTCCTTGTTACGGATCCAGGTCCAGGGATCCCAAGGCAGTGCTGATAGATGCTCTAGCAGCGCCTTGGTCCTTCAACATGGCTTATGTGTTTCCACCATTTCCTCTGCTCCCTCGTCTTATTGCCAAGATCAAGCAGGAAAGAGCTTTGGTGATTTTGATAGCACCTGCGTGGCCACGCAGGACTTGGTATGCAGATCTGGTGGACATGTCATCCCTTCCACCATGGACTCTGCCGCTGAGGCAGGACCTTCTACTTCAGGGTCCTTTCAACCATCCAAATCTAATTTCTCTGCGTCTGACTGCTTGGAGATTGAACGCTTGATTTTATCAAAACGTGGGTTCTCCGAGTCGGTCATTGATACCTTAATTCAGGCTCGAAAGCCTGTCACCAGGAAAATCTATCCTAAGATATGGTGTAAATATCTTCATTGGTGTGAATCCAAGGGTTACTCATGGAGTAAAGTCAGGATTCCCAGGATATTATCTTTTCTCCAAGAAGGATTGGAGATGGGATTGTCAGCTAGTTCCTTAAAGGGACAGATTTCTGCTCTGTCTATTCTTTTGCACAAGCGTCTGGCGGATGTTCCAGACGTTCAGGCGTTTTGTCAGGCTTTAGTTAGAATTAAGCCTGTGTTTAAACCTGTTGCTCTGCCATGGAGTTTAAATTTAGTTCTTAAAGTTCTTCAAGGAGTTCCGTTTGAACCTCTGCATTCCATAGATATCAAGCTTTTATCTTGCAAAGTTCTGTTTTTGGTAGCTATCTCTTCGGCTCGAAGAGTTTCAGAGTTATCTGCCTTACAGTGTGATTACCCTTATCTGATCATCCATGCAGATAAGGTAGTTTTGCGTACCAAACCTGGGTTTCTTCCTAAGGTGGTATCTAATAGGAATATCAATCAGGAGATTGTTGTTCCGTCACTGTGTCCTAATCCTTTTTCAAAGAAGTAACGTCTATTACATAATCTTGACGTTGTTCATGCTTTAAAGTTTTATTTACAAGCTACTAAGGATTTTCATCAAACATCGTCATTGTTTGTGGTCTACTCTGGACAGAGAAGAGGCTAAAAGACTTCAGCAACTTCTCTTTCTTTTTGGTTAAGAAGTATAATCCCCTTAGCTTATGAGACTGCTGGCCAGCAGCCTCCTGAAAGAATTACAGCTCATTCCACTAGAGCGGTGGTTTCCACATGGGCTTTTAAAAATGAGGCTTCTGTTGAACAGATTTGTAAGGCGGCGACTTGGTCTTCGCTTCATACTTTTTCTAAATTCTACAAATTTGATACTTTTGCTTCTTCGGAGGCTATTTTTGGGAGAAAGGTCTTACAGGCAGTGGTGCCTTCCATTTAAGCGCCTGCCTTGTCCCTCCCTTCATCCGTGTCCTATAGCTTTGGTATTGGTATCCCACAAGTATTGGATGAATCCGTGGACAGGATACACCTTACAAGAGAAAACAAAATTCATGCTTACCTGATAAATTTATTTCTGTTGTGGTGTATCCAGTCCACGGCCCACCCTGTCATTTTAAGGCAGGTGTTTTTTATTTTCAAACTACAGTCACTACTGCCCCCTATAGTTTCTCCTTTTTCTTGCTTTTCTTCGGTCGAATGACTGGAGGTGGCAGTTAGGGGAGGAGCTATATAGACAGCTCTGCTGTGGGTGATCCTCTTGCAGCTTCCTGTTGGGAAGGAGAATATCCCACAAGTAATGGATGAATCCGTGGACTGGATACACAACAAGAGAAATAAATAAATAAAACAGAATAAACCCTTGTAAAATAGGATATTGCTGTTGTAATTTTATGATGACCTTTTATTAATATGAGTTAACTTCAAGATATGCCAAAGGTAGTATACTTAAAAAGGAGGGATGATTACATGAAGATGTATGTATATAATGTATATAATTGAGCATGTATCTGTATATATATACCCGTATTGTTACGCATATAGGCCGCACCTGAATATAGGCCGCACCCTTAAAGTTTGGTGCCATTTTAAAGAAATTAAATTTTAAAGAAAATACACACATTAATAGAACAGGGGGATCCTTTTCCACTTCCCCAAGAGTATAGAATAAAACAAAGGAAAGATGCTGCACTCCTTAGTATGGTACCTAATTTCAAATGTGAAAAAAAAACTTTATTCAGGCATTAAAGCTATAATGGCTAAATAAAGGCTTTTTCACATTTGAAATTACCGTACTAAGGAGTTCAGCATCTTTCCTTTGTTTTATTTTAACAGACCAGTATTAAAGCTACAATTTTTTATTTACCTTAATAGTACAGTATTTTTATCAGGTATGATGTGAGGGGGGAAAAAAAAGTCTCTTACCAATATCAGAGGCAAAACTGACTAACATAGGACATCCTGTGCTCTGCCCACTTCCTCCCTACCCACACTACAATACCCATAAGGCCTCCTCTCCTTTTAAGGACCTCCTTCTTAACATCCTTAGTTACCATACCTTACCATACCTTGCATACTGCCTTTCTGCACATTCCTATAATCACCCTATAATTATCCTCCTTGTACCGGTACTTGTATCAACTACGGACCCTGCATGTCTTTCTGTTCAGCACACAGCTCCTACTGTGATGACATCATCATCTACAGCCACATGTGCCACTCCTTCCCTGCAGACTGCAACGCCTGTGAAAGAAGCATTTAGTAACGTCTTCGGTTCACTCCTAGAAGACTGCTAATGTTACCAATACCTGCGACTAAGCATTAGCAGTCTTCTAGGAGTGAACTGAAGACGTTGCTAAATGCTTCTTTCGCAGGCTTTGCAGTCTGCAGGGACGGAATGGCAGATGTGGCTGTAGATGATGATGTCATCACAGTAGGAGCTGTGCGCTGAACGGAAAGGCATGCAGAGTCCGTAGTTGATACAAGTACCGGTACAAGGATGATTATAGGATGATTATAGAAATGCTTATTTCATAGGAGCTTGGTCTGTTACCGGTACATTCCTTACCCGGTATTTACTATAATAAGCAATATTAAGCCAAAAAAAAAAAAAACCCACAAAAAAATACCGAACATAGGCCGCGCCCCGCATATAGGCCGCACTGCAACTTTAAAGGTAGAAATCAAGGGAAAAAAGTGCGGCCTATATGCGGAACAATACGGTATATGTATATTTATATGTACTCACCAGCCTCTTTATTAGGTACACTAGCTAAATTTCTTGGTAATACAAATTGCTAATCAGACAATCACATGCCAGCAACTAAATGCATTTATGCATCTAGATGTGGTGGAGAAGACTTTCTGAGGTTGAAACAAAGCATCAGAATGAGGAAAAAAGGGGATTTAAGTGACTTTGAACGTGGCATGGTTGTTGGTGCCAGACGTATGGTATGCAGAATACCATCTCTAAACCTACAACACATAAAATCTTGAAGCAGATGGGCTACAGCAGCAGAAGACCACACCGGGTGCCACTCCTGTCAGCTATGGACAGGAAACTGAGGCTACAATTCGCACAGGCTCACCAAAATTGGACAATAGAATATTGGAAAAATATTGCCTGGTCTGATGAGTCACAATTTCAGCTGTGACATTAAGATGGTATGGTCAGAATTTGGTGTAAACAAGATAAAAGCATAGATCCATCCTGCCTTGTATCAATGGTTCAGGCTGTGATGGTGGTGTAATGGTGTGGGGGATATTTTCTTGGCACACTTTGGGCCCCTTAGTACCAATTGATCATCGTTTAATCGCCACGGCCTACCTGAGGATTGTTGCTAGCCATGTCCATCATGACTACAGTGTACCCATCTTCTGATGGCTACTTCCAGCAGGATAATGCACCATGTCACAAAGCTCAAATCATCTCAAACTGGTTTCTTGAACATGACAATGAGTTCACTGTACTCCAATGGCCTCCACAGTCACCAGATCTCAATCCAATAGAGCACCTTTGGGATGTGGTGGAACGGGAGATTTGCATCATGGATGTGCAGCCGACAAATCTGCAGCAACTGCGTGATGCTTTCATGTCAATATGGACCAAAATAATTGTTGAATCTATGCCACAAAGAATTAAAGAAGTTCTGAACCATGGCAGCTTATCGGCTGTTAAAATGAACGTCCTCCCCAGGATTTTATACTTATTCAGAGCACTACCAATAACAGTCCCCAAATCAGAATTGCACAAGATGCAATCAAGTATCAACACCTTCTTGAGGGGGGATAGGCAGGCCAGAATAGCATCATATATTCTAACTCTACACAGACAGTTGGGAGGCGTAGGTTACCCAAATCTGACTGACTATTACCAGGCAGCCAGACTATCCCAGGCATCCTTATTAGGCAAAAACAATAGCAACATCCTTTGGACTAGTATAGAAGCAGACATGAGGGGCTTCGAGAGTCCGGCAGATATTTTATGGGACAATACACAGACACAGGGCAAACAATATTATAGCTCCAGGGTAACTATCGAGACAGCTAAAATGTGGAAGTCCCTGATGTGAGCTCTGGCATTAATCCACCAGAGATCACGAGAAATCCCATTGAAGCTCCTATTGCACAGAGATTTACACCAACAAATTGGGAAATGGGTTAACAAAGGGCTATATAGGGTGGCAGATTTTTTAGAGGGGGAAAGATACAAACATACACTCAGTTGCAAGAGAGAATACAACCAGGGAAGCCACAGTGGTTCTTATACCTCCAAATTGCCTCGGCCTTAAATGCATACTGTTCCCCGTGGCCTGCACAAATGTACACCATGCTTGAACCCATTTGCTCTACCCCATTAAGACAAAAGAAGATGATTTCCAATATATATTTGGCCCTGCAAGGGGCAAAAATTAAAGATACCTCCCCACTTGTAGATAGGTTTACAGCAGACACTGGCTTAAATGTACCCAGAGAGGAATAGTCTCAAATTTTTGGTGATTCAAGGAGAGGGCAATTAAAAAATTTATCAAAACGTTGTGTACGGGGACCAGAATCTGTATTGCTAGACGTTGGAAAGTGGGTGTCCCAGAGTAGCAATAAGTTTTAGATAAAATTAAACATATATACTGCATGTCAGAGCTAGCAGCCACAATTACGGGAAACAGGGAACAGTTTACTAAGGTCTGGTTTTACTGGATTATGCAGAATAGAGAGGGTAACACAAATGAGAGTTGAAGCGTCTTTGCTCTTTTCTCCGTATATACCTTATTAATCCAAATTTTTGTCTTAGAGGTCATGAAGGGGTAACGGGCGCTTCTCCACCCACACCTTGACAAGGAGTTAATTAGCCTTAAGTCATCCACGGAGTAGACAACCACACAATAAGATCACTGAAGTTTTCAATTGTTTTATTTGTTAAGAAATATTTGATTCTTTGTTCATTTTGTAAATTTTTAATTGTTGAACATATGGAAATCTCAGAGGTTAGATATATTCACAGGACAGGATTTGAGGTGGGGTTTTCAGTGATGGTTCTTATGAGGGAGGGTCCCCGTCAATAAGGATAGAGTCTTCTTATCAGGAGATGGGAAGAGATATTCATTTATGTTCATCTACAATGGAGAAGGATAGGTTAATATCTAAAAACAGGACAGTAATATACAAAGCTACTCAGACATAAGGTTTGGTGCTTACCTGAATGGATACTGTGATAATTATGGTGCCCTTCTCACAGAAGCTTTGGATATGTCCCTCTTGTCTTTAATTTGTCATGACACTTGCTGAATATATGATGATGATGGTGAAATATATGTATGTTCTGATTTGATGCTTACCCTGCCTCATATATATGTTTATCTTGTTTGTTTGTTTTTCCTCTGTTGTGAATCAATAAAGAAATATTTCAACTAAAGAAGTTCTGAAGGCAAAAGGGGGTCCAACCAGGTGTACCTAATAAAGTGGCCGGTGAGTGTATGTATGTGTGTGTGTGTGTATATATATATATATATATATATATATATATATATATATAACATAGCACAATGTGTGTGCACTCTTACCAAAAGTATTGCATCCACCGGAGTGCTGTCTGGGTGTCAATAATGATAGAATATAAAGCACTCACCGAACTTCAGTCAACTGTGCAAAAATAATTTATTAAGGTGACGTTTTGGGGTAGACAATGAAACAATGTGAAATACAAACATATAAAGGCCTTTACAGAGGAGGGGGGGAGGTATTGAAGGGGAAGTAGTAGTATCAAGTGGAGAAGGGGAAGGGGCAGTGCAGTGAGGGGCACCCTAGGTCTGACATGGCAGGCCGCTCCCTCTAGGGGGGGGCAGATAACATAATCACAGGAGGGTCGCTAGGGAGATAGGGGACATCATGTAGTGGGCTTAAGGTAGGTCTCCCAGGGTACCCAGATTAGGGAAAAGACGTCCGACTGTTTCCTCGTCCGGAAGACATAGTCTTCCATTGATTTAACGTACTGTAGGTAGTCAACAACTGCCTGCCATCTTGGGGGCTGTTGTTTCTTCCAATTCCTGGCGATTAACATCTTGACTGATGTCAGTAGGTAGACCAACAGATATTTCTTGTGCCTCGGCAGTTTTTTAACTCCCAGATGTAACAGGGCTAGGCCTGGAGTGTCCGGGGTCGGAAGTTCTAGTATCTTGCAGACCTCACAGGTTTTCAACCAAAGAGGTCGGAGTTTGCTACATGACCACCACACATGGAGCAGGGTACCCGTCTCTCCACACTCCCTCCAACATAAGGGGGAATGCTCAGGGTACAGGGTCCGAAGTTTGGTCGACACTAAGTGCCACCTGGTAATGATCTTGAAGTAGAGTTCATTCATTGTAGCACAGTGAAGTGCTGACTTAGTCAACTGTATCGCCTTGGACCAGTCGAGTGCCGTGAAAGTGAGTTTCAATTCCGTCTCCCAGGAGGCCATATGTCTGGTTTTCACCAGTGTGGGAGGACCCATCAGGGATCGGTAATGGAGAGTGAGGGGTTTGCTCAGTTGGAGGTTTGCCCTCCATCTCATCTCCCAGATAGTAGGAGCCCTGAGTTTGTCAACTAGAAATCCCCAAGCCTTCATCAGAGATCTCAGTCTTATAAAGTCGAACTCGAGGGATCTGAGAATATCAAATTTAGACAACATGTCTTGCGGCAAGAGGAGATTCTCATTCAGGTAGAAGTCGCTCAAGGAAGTGACCTCTAGGGTTTTCCAGGGGGCAAGTCGAATATAGCCCCTGAAGGAGCGACATGACAGGGTGAATGGGCGAAGGGTGTGGGGCTATCAACTGGTGGTGTCTGAGGCGGAACCAAACCAGTTGGCATTCTTTGATGAGAAGGTTGGAGATCGGTATCTGCACAGCCAAGTGTGGTGGAACCCAGAGTAGATCTGAAAGGTTGACATAAGCAGGGAGTGAAGCCTGCTCCAGCTCCCGCCATCTGGCAGGGGGCAGGGCAGGCCCCCACGCTGATACGTGCAAAATCATCGCTGCATGGTGGTATATTTGAACATTGGGTAGTCCTAGCCCACCTCGGTCTATTGGAACCTGAAGCGTGGCCGCGTCCACCCTTGGTCGCTTATTGTTCCAAACATAGGCATTGAACGTGGTTTGGAAGCCACGTAATATTTTTTCCGGGACTGGGATGGGGATACATCGCATAAGGTAGGTTAATTTAGGGAGGATCATCATCTTCAGAGCAGAAATTCTGCCCATCCAGGAGATTTCCTCATATTTTCTAGATTTCAGTCTCCCCTCAATCTCCCGTAGAAGAACATTGTAGTTCTCCTGCAACACCGTATTTTTGTTGTGTGACAGAAAGACACCTAAATGTCTGATCCCATCTGTTGACCACCTAAAGCAGTAGAGCCGCTTAAGGTGTCTCTGCTCTGATTGCTCAATGTGAATCATGTAGGCCTCTGTTTTAGACACATTGACCTTATAGTTTGAGATGCAACTAAAGGCGTCAATAATCTCAAAGAGATGGGGAAGTGACTCTACTGGGTTGGTGAGGAAGAGAGTGAGATCATCGGCGAAAAGTGCTAATTTCTGAAGCGTGTCATGTATCTGAAGGCCTTGGACCTCAGGACTTTCTCTAATTGCCTCTGCAAGAGGCTCCATCACCAGCGCGAAAAGGAGCGGGGACAGGGGGCATCCCTGCCTGGTTCCGTTCCTGATCGTAATTTTAGGGGAACAGAAACCCAAACCCTTAACAACAGCCGTCGGGGAAGCGTAGAGGGCAGCGATAGCTATACGAAACGTTGCGGGGATCCCGAAACGTTCTAGAGTGCTAAACATATAATCCCACCCCACCCTGTCAAACGCTTTTTCTGCGTCCATGGACAGGGTGAGGAGGGGTAGTCCCATATCAGCTGTTTCTACGAAAATGTTCAGTAGCCTACGGGTGTTATCAGTACCTTGCCTTCCTTGTATGAACCCCACTTGGTCCAAATGGACCAAAGAGGGTAAGTGCTTTCCAAGCCTAGTTGCAAGGACCTTGGCATAAATTTTCACATCTACATTAATGAGGGAGATGGGCCTATAGCTTGCGCATAGCGTTGGGTCCTTCCCCTCCTTGGGTATAGTCAAGATACTAGCCTCCAAAAATTCGGGGAGGAAAGCTCCTTCTTCTCTAACCTCATCAAAAAGATGGAGCAGGATAGGAGACAGCAAATGGGCAAAGGTGCGATAGAAGAGGCTCGTGAATCCGTCCGGGCGTGGAGCCTTGTGGGGCTTCAGGGTCAATATTGCTGTTTTGATTTCCTCCGAAGTGAATGGGGCAATTAGATCCTCCGCTGAGTCTTCTGTTAGGGAAGGGAGGTTTAACTTTGCCAAGAACTGCTGGGCAGCTATTTTGCAGGCTCTGGCTCCCGAGGAGCTGTTGTCAAGATTATATAAGGAAGCATAGTAGTCGGCAAATGCCTTCCCTATACTTCTTGGCGAGTGGACTACGCCTGTCGCCGTAGAAATCATGGGGATTCTGGCCTGAACCGCACGGTCTCTAAGCTTACGGGCCAACAATCTGTCGGCCTTGTTCCCCTTGTAAAAATACACCTGTCTGAGTCAAAGTAAGGTTGCCTGGACTCGTAATTTCTCTCTCTTGGCAATTTCATCTCTGATGGCGCCAACTTGGCCGCCCATAGTGGGGGTGGGGGAAGACTTGTTTGCCAATTCCGTCCGTCTCAGTTCCGCATAGAGCTTAGCAAGGGAAACCTTGTTTTTAGCTTTTAATAATGCGCTTTTTTTATAAAATGGCCCCTAAGATAGGCTTTGAGTGTAGCCCACAGGATTCCCTGGCTTGTGTCACCCGTGTCGTTGTGTCTCAGGAATTCAGAGATTGTCTCCACTAGCTGGGAGATTTCCTCCTCTGTCAATAGATAGTCAGGCAGCTTCCAAGAGGGCCTAGAGTCCGGGGGGCACAAGATGGAGCACCCAGCACTGACCAGGTCGTGATCCGACCAGGGGCATGGTCTAATTCGTGGGGTACAGAATTGATCCAAAGTTTCAGGAGTCACACAAGAGGTAGTCGATCCTGGAGTTGGAGTTATGGGGTTTGGAGAAATGGGTGTAGTCTCTTTCAGTCGGAGCAAGGCAGCGCCAGATGTCATATAGGCCGTGTTGAGTTTTCGCAGCGCATTTGACTGGGTGTTAAGGTTTCGGTCAGGGGGGCAAGCTTTTGGAGTTTTTTTTATCTAAGGCAGGATCCCAGATCAAATTGAGGTCGCCTCCTATCAGAAGGTGCCCCCTCTTAACTTCTCCTAGTCTCACTAGGAACTGTCTCAGAAATGGGATCTGTTTGGCGTTTGGGGCGTATAATGAGACTAAGGTGTAAAGGATTCCGTTTAGTATGCAAATTAAGATCAAATATCTACCCTCCGGGTCACGGTCTACATATTCTATACTGCAACAGATATCTCTGTGAATCAGGATTGCCACCCCTCTCTTTTTCTCTGAGAAGGAAGCAGTTTCGCATATGGGGTAGTGCATCGGGCTGCGAAATGGCTTGGATTTGGAATCCCAATGGGTCTCCTGGAGAAACACTATATGTAATTTGTGGGCGTTGAGGTAATTAGATAGAAGGCTACGTTTAGTGGGGGAGTTTAAGCCCTGGGCATTGAGAGTGGCTGTAGTTATGGGTGCCATTAGGCTAGAAGATTCTATGTCCCTAGTTAGGAGACTCAAGCGGGAGTGGGGAGTGAACCTGTGGGGTCAAGGAGGGGGGGGAGCAAAGAAAGGAGAGGTAAATCTGTCTGCTCTCGAGTAAGTATTTAGGGTTGTTAAAAACTGTCAGGATATTCACCGATGTGTATGCTACACTATCGCTATGAGTGCTCTTACCAGAGAGTGTAAGAGGTCACAACTATCAAGGTGGGGGGGAGAGGCCAGCATGTAGAGCCTGGCCCCAGTCAGTCATTCTGTGGCATGTGTCAGGTGGCCCTAAAAAGGAAGGTCCTCCAGTCAGGGTCCTGTGTATCATTTCGCATATGATGTGTGGTAGGTCGTACATGACAAATACACAGCTTAACATGAAGAAAATATTAACACGTCCCAGCATGGGTGAGCACAGTATAAGTAATTGAGCATTGTCATAAACTATTAGATATCAACTGAAGCAGACAATATTATTGGCAAATAAGTTAGGTAAACTATTCTTACAGTACAGCTCTTTACTTAGAAGAATATTCATTGGCAACAAACATTGATAATATGGGGACCATTCCCACTGTATAGACTTTGGGACATTTCTATGGAACATTGTCTGAAAGTGGTGGAACAGAACTACCAGAGGAGAGGTCTATACAGTCAAGCTGAATCTCTATGCCTAGGAAACTGGCGAAGTAACCTCCCTTATAGCTAACTGTGCTGGCTAGTTTATTCTTCAAACAAGTCTCTCGACACTTATGTAATATAAACATACATTTCATAACCATAACAATAATGCTGGAACGTATTAACACTTATGCATGCCTCTGTGGTGATAAGAGAACAAATATTAAAAGGGGAGGGAAAGGGGTTTAGGGGGAACCTCAGAACAGTATAGACTGAAAACATCCATGCAAGGTTCTTTAGGATACAGAAACGAGGCAAATCCCAAAAGGTACATCTGGAACCCTAAGGGAGAGCAGGGGGCCTCATAACCCAATGGTTAGCTTAGGGTGTTGAGTGAGGAGAAGTCATGTTGTGTCTGGAACCGTGGTGGCACTGCCAGGGGGCGCGCGTTTTTCTGCATACTGTGGTGGTTTCTTCTGAGGGTTTCCCACTCTTTGAGGGAGAGGTCGCCACTCTGGGGCCGAGGCCCTCAATCCCCTGCTTGGATCTTTAGGCAGCTGGGAGTCAGGCGGGTCTGGCGGTAAAAGGTCCCATTTTTGCATGAGTTCTCTAGCCTGTTGCGGTGAGGAGACTGTGTATTGATGGCCTTCTTTGGTGATGTGCAACTTGACGGGGAACCCCCAATGGTATTTGATAGTTTTATCTCTCATCAGCCTGGTATAGGGTTGGTAAAGGCGTCGCAACTGAAGAGTGTGCGGTGAAAGATCTTGGTAGACCTATACCTCAGAGTACTGGCCCGGTAGGGTTCTGCCCCCTGCTAGAGCTCGGAGGAGTTTGTCTCTGAAAGTGTAATAGTGTAGGCGGACTATAACATCCCGAGGCTTATCACCTTCACTGGATCTGGGTCTCAGTGCTCTGTGAGCTCGATCCATCAACATCTCTAGACCTTCTTCTGGGCCCAATACCGCAGTAAACATTTCTCGGAGGTATTTCTCTAGATCCTGTGGGGAGACAGTCTCAGGGATACCTTTCACCCGGATATTGTTGCGCCGGGTTTGGTCTTCTAGGTCTGCCAGTTTGACTTCAAGATCCGTAATTTGCTCAGCTAAGCATTGAGAGTACCCGAGAAGATTGGAATGGTCTATCATCAAATCCTCCTGTTTGCGTTCTATTATGTCTGTGCGCTCACCTATGGAGGCTATGTCGCGTTTCAAATCCGCGTGGCTCTTTTCAAATTTCTTAGTTAGAGAGTCATGATGTGAGGCCAGAAGTGTTGTGATAGAGTCCATAAGGTTGTTATTGACCTCCTTTTCAGCACGTAATGAGCGTCCCACAGCCTGGGTCAAGGTAGACTCACCGATGGTCTCAGCTGAGCTACTAGCATCAGTAAGTTCTTCATCTGAGGCAGCCCGAGATCTGGAGTGGGGGTTGCTGAAATGATCCACTACTGTACGCTTGGGGGTATTCAAGGGTTTCTGTTTCCTTTTAAATCTTTGAGGCATTTTGTGAACCTGCATGGGTTTTCAGTAAAAGTTATGGGCACGTAACAATACTATAATGATCAGCTATTCCCTGGCTGACTGGGGCCTTGGCATAGAAAAGTATCCTACATATCTTTAGGGTACATCTCAGCAAGGAGAAATGGTTAGACTTAGAATTGCTGAGTGAGCTATCTCCTGGCCACCAGGGCCCCCTCTCGACTCAGGGATAGGGGATACGACTCTAAGGAAGGGAAAAGGGGAAGGGGAAGTGACCAGCCTAGACAAGCTAGGCCGGAAAGGGTGAGTCTTGAGGGGTCACGGTCTCAAAGAAACAGTAGCTGGGCAACTATAATAAGTAAGACAACAGTGGTGGGAACCTGTCAGAAAATAAATGTGGTTAGGTTAACAGTGGTGATGCAGTTATAATAAGCTCTCTAAAAGCACACTGGGTATGTTAGGTTGAGAACAATATTCATAAAGACTCTTTAAACAAAACCTGTGGAATACCTGATTAAAACTGTCAGCGCTGTTGAGAGAAAGTAGTTGTTGTTAGACACAAAAGAAATAGCAAATAAACATCACACTACACTTCGTGCCTAGAGCTCGAAGACAATAACGCTGATGCAGCAGCTTCAGTAAAGACAACTGGCAGTTATTAAATTGAGCTATACATACACCTTAAGCAAAAAGGATTGTCTCTATTAGTCTCTCTCTATGTTGTGTGATCAAGACCTCTGCAGTTCCCTTAGTTTTATATGGGGATGGGTCATGACCAGTGGCAGGGTAGACAAAAAATTGCTATAGCAGTGCCTTGAGTAGTGTGGTCAGTGACAGATTCAGTTATAGAACCCAGTAGCACACAAGAGTTATGTCTGATGGGAGAGTGGTGGATCCCTGCTAAGCAAATGGGTGGGTATACAGAGCTATGCTCACAAAATATGAAGGGGACAGAGTTTAGTTCCAGCAGCAGGACAGTGAGGGCCAGACACGTGGGTAAATGTAAAATATTTGCAGCACTATGGATGTGTCAGTTTAGGCCTCATGAGCTGAATAACGGCTACACAGTTTCACAAACCAAAGTTAGGGAAAGAGGGTAATCCGGTAAACCAATGTGTTCTTACCCTGTCAGTGGGCTGGTGATCCGCAGTGTGTGGCCTTGTCCATGCAGAAGTGAGGGCTCAACTGTGGAAATCTCTCCCTCTTTTTATCTCTGTTCTCCGGTTGTTGCAGGGGAGAGGGGCCCTCAGGCATAAAATGGCGGATGTTCGCGCCTTTTTTACTCAGGTTGTGAAGCAGGGGGACCCAGCTGAGATATTAAATCCCAGTTCATCTGATCCGCTCCTCTGGACTGGCAGCTGTAGAGAGGGAGCTTGAGGTGAGTGCTCTGCCGCTACTGCTGATCTCACCGGGATCGTTGGGGCCTCCTGGCACTTTCAAGCAGGCCGCTCAGGTAGGAGGCAGTCTCCCGGGGTCAAGTGGTACTGGTGGTAGCGCGCTCTGGAGCGGATCCCCGCCCCCCCGGAGCGGCAATGAGTAGGTGCAGCTAGCAGCAGGCAGAGGAAGGCAGTGCACCACAGCAGACCCTCCGGAGTGGAGCCCCGACCCTCCGGAGTAGTGGATGCGGCTGCAGTCTGAGGTGGGAATGGAGTTTTTGCTTTCTGGGTCAGCGGCAGTCACAGGCAGGCTACAGGAGAGATTCAGGCGGTTCTAGGTGGTAGCAAGGGGACCCGAAGTGGATCTCCAACCCTCCGGGAGGGAGTCAAAGTGAGCCTGTTCTCTCCTCAAGTGCTGAAGGCCCCGCACACAGCACGGTAGTTGCTCCGCTCCAGGGAGACGTTTGGGTCAGGTAGAAGAGATAAACGGATCCCTTTTGTAGAAATATAGTGTTCACCTCTAAGGGCACACGATAGATTTCTTTTATATTGGCAAAAACTACTTAAAATAACTGTTTTTAGTTATTAAGCACAGGAGCTCAGCACAAACACGTCTAGTCAGCTCAGTGGCCAGCTCCGCCCCCCCCCCCCCCCCACTGACAAATTCTTAATTCTTGCTATAGTATAAATTGAAAGTTTCAACTATCAAAATACTGTATGGTGCCATTTATAATTTGATATAAGGTCTGGAATATAATTATATGTATAAAGATAGTTAATTGACCTTCCTCTTTTGCTATTTATTTTCTTAACTATATTGATTCTGCATTCTACTAACAAATTGGGTCTAATAGTGAATTTATGATTGATCTAGGAGGTTGTAAAGGTACTTTGGTATATGTATATTGAACAGGTTCTTAAATTATATAGTGGCTAAAAGGTGTGATATTAAATTTAAGCAAAACGGTATGTGGCTTAATTTACATGTGGCTGTTCTATGAATAATCCAAATATCTGTGTTACTTGATCAGTCTAATATTGTAGAGTAAATAATGTATCTGTTGAGACTGAAGGGTTCACTGTCAAATGCTACTGATTTCTTTAAAATGTTATAAAGTTTTTTTAATTGTTGAATCTGGGTTATAATTACTGGTCAGGATTTGGTAATCAGGATAATCCTATTGTGCTTATGACTTATAATGTAACAACTAATTGGATTGAGATAAATATAATTGGAATGATTTGTAGTTTATATGTATTTTATTAGAATTATTAAATTTATCTTTTATTATAATTGAGTCCTTCTGTTTGTATAACTACTTCTCTGTGTTTATAGCACCACCTACCAAAAATAAGTTAACTTGTTTTACAGGGTTACATTTTAATGTGTATTTAATAAATCATATTTTTTATTAATTATTATATTAATAGCCAGTAACAAGGATGTAATCAATAATCCACATGAGGATATGATTGTAAAGCTAGGCCATTTGCTGTTTTTGATCTTTGGGTCACAGTAACAGTATACTGAGGATAAAGTTCTTTCACATAAAAGAGTAAATAGTCTGGAGGCGGAGCCTGGACGCGACTAGGATGGTCGCATAATCCCGGAGCTCCGTAACACCGGCTCCATAACACAATCATTGTGACCCATGCAGCTCGCCAAACAGGCAGAAACCATCACAGAAGAAGTGGTGAGGCGGTGGAGATAGGTGGGAGAGGAGTTACAGTGATATAACAGCGGTGCACGAATGGATAAGACACATCATATATGTGATGCATAAAGGAATCCAGGCACCATCTTGGAAAGTGGACTTCTGCACTAACGCCACACGGGAGGCTTAACAACCCTCAATAAACACAAGTAAGACAAACCATTACCAGGGGGCACAGTGTTAACACCCTAACATAGCCGGAAACTAACCTACCTATGCCCTCATCATCAGGCCCACCATAATGACTCTGGATGCAGAGCTTGGAATCCTTGCCTGAAAATACCGGAGACAAGTGTTTTTTAGGCCAGAGTACAACCCATGAATACACCTTCTTTGCAGGGGCAGGAAGTATTGTCCTTGCTATAAATATTGGGGCTGGAGCTGAGGTATAACTGTTGAGGAATACCGGCTATTTATCTTTAAAATCCTGACACAGAGCCACAGAGGTTAAAAAACTGGCACAACTATTATTATTGTTAATTCAGAGCCCAGAAGGCAGTAGCCTATTCTATGGGACACAGCCTGCAAACACTGCATAAGCATTTAAAACTCTCTTATCTCAAAATCACTATCTCAAAGCTACTGCGTAGAAGGAATCCTTAGAACATTCTTCCCCCTGTGATACTTCTAGCTAGCTCTGTGGGTCATAATAAAAATATTAGATCACCTGAAGATGGCTGCAAAAAAACGATAAAGCCAATTAAAATCACCAAGAACACTCCTGCACAATATTCTATAGTTAGCAACTTCTTCAATGCACAGGCCAGATCATCACCATCATCATATTTGGGACTCCCGGGCACCCCAGATAGGGAGCTTAGTTCATCAGGCTCTATTTCACCTTCACATGACTTAACTACACAAGTCCCAACCTCTTTATTGTTGTCATCCCTTGCTTCAAAGCAAGACATAGCAGAAATTATCAGATCTTGCATGAAGGAGGAAATGGCCGAACTTAAACAGGACATTCATACCCTGGGATTTCGCATTGAAGCACTAGAGGACAACTCAGATCTGATTAAAGAAGATGCCAACACACTCCAAAATCAATCTGCCCAACACTCATCTCTTATAGATACTTTAAACGTCAAAATCGAAGATCTAGAGAATCACAGCCGCAGGAAAAATTTAAGGATAAGGGGAGTTCCTGAATCTGTCCTCCCAAAAGATCTTCCAACCTTTTTACCAGCCCTATTCCAACATCTCACAGGGTCCCAATCAGCTGACAGCATACAATGGGACAGGGCCCACAGAGCGCTAAGGCCTAGGCCACCAGACACTGCTCCACCACGTGACATCATAATTAAATTTCGCCAATTTAGAGAGAAGGAAGGACTGCTGAACTGCTCTCGGAAAAATCAACCAGTACGTTTTAGGGGCACTGGTTTACAGTTCTATACTGACCTTTCTACATGCACACTCCAAAGACGCCGTGAACTCAATCCCCTTACGTCTCTTCTGAGACAAAAGAGAATTCTGTACAGATGGGGATTCCCATTTCATTTTTATATCCTGCATGAAAACCAGAAATTGTCTTGTAGAACCATTGAAGATATTCCTAACTTTTGCAAGGCGTTGGACATAGATCCCCCCAGCTGTGCTGAACAGACTTCAACACCTAATCGTTCAAATATGAGACCATCCTCACAATCTCAAGAAAAATGGCAACGAGTTCATCCTTCTGCAAAAGACAAAACACAAGCATCACACTCATTGCCCCCAAGGAAGAAGGCGACCATGACTCACTTGGATATACACTCTAAACAAAGGGCTCTTATAGAAAAATTAGAACATTCTTCAACTCAGTCACCCACTTTGAGGACTGCCTCTGGACATTTTACTGCTTCTCTGTCCTGACACTAAGTAAAGGAGGGTAAGGTTGTAGTGATGTTGTTTCTCTCTTTGCTTTGCTCATTCCTTGTTCCACTCCCCTACCTTACCTCTATGGAAGAGAAAAGCGGCATGGTTATCAATGATTGCAATTTTATTCTAACCAATCAATACTGTTTAAGGAGCCGGTTACCACCTCTAATCATCCGCCCGACCCTGCTAATTGTGACTTCTACTGGTTGACTAGTCACAATGCACTTATCTTGTGCTCCCGAGTGTTTTTCGGGAGGTATCGTCGGTCTGATGGTATGTTTTTCATTGTTGTTTTTATTGTTGTTTACATTTTTGTTGACATGTTATTTCTTGTTTAAATTTTATGAGGTACATTCACCTATTATCTTAGGGTCAGAGAGGGTCATAATTAGTCTTTACATTTTCCATAATGAGTAACAGATTGCTCTAAAAGACAAAGACAAACACATATCCCTAATAACTCAAAATGTTAAAGGTTTCAACTCGCCGCAGAAGAGATCACTAGCCCTATCAGACCTTCACAAGAAAAAAGGAGACATTCTCTTTTTACAGGAAACCCACTTCCAAAAATTAAAAGACCCCAAATATTTTGGCCCCCTGTATACACAGCACTTTCATAGCTCCTCTGAACTGAAGAAAAGCATTTTGATTAGTAAACATATTCCCTTTAAACATCTGCAAACTCAAACAGATTCAGAGGGCAGACTTTTATGTATCTTTGGTTTACTTTATGGAACTCCAACTTCACTATTAAATATATATGCACCCAACACTAAGCAGCTACCGTTCTTTAAAAAAAGCTTCAAGCAAATATTACATTTCTCAAAGGGAACAATATTCCTAGGAGGCGATTTCAATATTCCCTTCCAACCTAGTATTGATAGCACAAACCCACACCTCAAAAAGCACCATTAAACATTTATGGAAAATCATGCGAGATCAAAACCTATACGATATATGGAGACTTTTAAACCCCATCAAAAGGGATTACACTTTTCTTCCCAACACAAATCGTACAGCAGAATTGATTATTTTCTGGTAAATCATAAAGGCCTATTGGCTGTTTCTTCCTCTAAAATCACACACACAGTTTGGTCAGACCAATCTGCAGTTATATTACAAATTAAATGACCCTCTGCACCGACTGGTAGCTACCTTTGGAAGTTAGAGGATAATTTAGTAACTGCTCCAGATTTCATAACCAAGGCAGAAAAATTATTACAGGAATACTTCGAGTTTAATTCATTGCCAAACACAGATCCTTTTCTAGTCTGGGAGGCTCACAAATGCTATATTAGAGGGGAGTCTATTAAAAGAAAATCCTATGTTACAAAACTCGCTAGAACCCATTATCAAGAACTAACGAACACTCTTTCTAAGATTGAATATGAACATAAAAATAACCCTACAGACCAACAATTAAATACTAAATTAGAAGTAGCAAGACAAGCTGTCCAGGACCTTTTGGTCAAGGAATGTAACTGAATGGCACTAAACACTAGACAAAAATTCTACTTTGAGAACAATAGATCAGGGAAATTATTAGCCAGGGCGTTAAAACTCAAGAAACTCAAGAGTTTTGTGCATGAATTAAAAACCCCTGCCAATGAGAAAGTGTACTCTACCCCAGACATCCTCTCCCAGTTCCATGCATACTATTCCAAGCTCTACAACTTAAAGGCTAACACTTCAGATAGCGATACTGGCCCTAAATTTAAGGCATATCTACAGAACACCCCATTACCAAAACTCTCTAAATCACAGGAACGTGAATTAGATACTCCGATCACTCCAACTGAAATTACAGCAGCCCTTAAGCAAATTCCAGTAGGAAAAAGCCCAGGCCCAGATGGCTTTACAGTCCAATATTATAAAAAATTCTTACCAATACTAATACCTCATTTATGCTCTATATTTAACCGCACTAATCAAAAGAATCCATTCCCGCCCTTTATGCTTGAAGCTCGCATATCGGTTCTGCCAAAGCCTGGTAAAATTGCAGATACCCCGGCCAATTTTAGACCTATATCACTCTTGAAAGTGGACATCAAAATTTACGCAAGAATACTAGCAAATAGAATTAATAAAATACTCCCTCAATTAATTCACCCTAACCAAGTTGGCTTTGTCCCCCTCAGAGAAGCCTGTGACAATACCATTAAAGTGTTGAACTTAATAGAATATTCCCAAATCCATGTGATTCCGACGATGTTTCTAGCCATTGACATGGAGAAAGCCTTTGATAGGCTAGACTGGCAATTCCTAAAAGACACCTTACTCCAATTCGGTTTTAGTCAAACATTCATCGAAAAAATATTTTCATTATATAACACACCCAGAGCTCGCATTAGATTAAACGATTCACTGTCTAACCCTATCACAACTCACAACGGCACCAGACAGGGGTGCCCCCTTTCACCTCTTCTGTTTGTCTTGGCCATGGAGGTCCTGGCAGCTAACATTAGAAGAAATAAGAATATCTCCAGGCTAAGCATTGGGCACAACCAATACAAGATATCCCTTTATGCTGACAATGTTTTTTTCTCACTAACTAAACCCGAAACATCATTACCAGCCCTTATGGAGGAAATTGAACATTATAGCATGTGGTCAAATTTCAAAGTAAACACTTCCAAATCAGAATTTTTGGGAATAGCATTATCAGATCAAACATCCCAATGGATAAATACATCCTACCAATTTACACCACAACACTTTTCGCTAAAATACCTAGGAATACAACTTGCAAAAAACCAAGGCGCCCTTTTCACGCTTAACTACCAGACACCTAGATCCACACAAGCTGAGTTAAATAATTGGCAACACAAACATTTATCTTGGTTAGGCAGAATTCACGCTTACAAAATGAGTATACTACCTAGGTTTTTATATCTGTTCCAGACAGTACCAATACAACTACCTCCTAACTATCTAACTACAATACAAAATATAGCCAATACATTCATATGGGTGCATAAAATGACTCGCATTTCAAAAAAACACTTTATACCGAAGTAGGAATAACGGTGGCTTAGGTGTCCCTAATCTTAATTACTATAAACAAGCTGCGCAACTAATTAGAATAGTAGACTGATGCAAAAATGAAAAGAATAAAGAATGGGTAACCTTAGAACATGACCTTGCAAATTCAAGAAGCTTGGGAAGTGTCTGCTGGCTCCCCACACAACTTAGGCAACTACCCACCCCCACCCCTGCATTAATCCAAGACACCCTTACAACATGGGATAGGCTAACCTCGACACAAAACGGAATATCGACAATACCCTCTCCACTTACCCCACTTCTACATAATCTGAAATTCCCAATACATCTAGATACCTCTATGGAAAAACCCTACAATATTCACACACACTAGCCCTGTTACACGGTGCAAGAACATGGGAAATTACTACCTAAGACATCTCTGATAGGGAAAAATATCCCCTTTTTGGATAGATGGTTCGAGTATTTACAACTCTCACACTTTTTTACACAAAACAAAGACAAACATAAGTTACTTAGGAACCTAATGCCCGTCGAGGTCTTGTGCTGGACACAAACCCCTATGAGAGGAACCCTTTCCCTAATCTATAAAAATCTGTTAGAAATACATTCCACTAACCTTCCGGCTTATATTAAATCATGGGAGAGGGAACTTAATATATAGCTTCAAAACCATAAAATTTCTCTTATGATCTGTCTAGAAAAACTCAGGTATAAACTCATTGGTGATTGACAATTAGAGACGTAGTCTGCGGCATTCCAAATGGGTTATAATCTAAATGATAGTGCTAGAAGTGAAATACATTAGTCTTGCATTATCCTATGTAGAACAAACAGCGTGATAGAATATCTTTATAAAAAATGATACAATATAGAAGATAATACAGTTATACAATGTCCTATATAAACACCTATGTAAGGCAGCCTCTATAAAATATCCATAAAAAACATCCTTAACTATGTGAGGGTCCAGAAGAATAAAAAATTATATATCAAATCCAATTGTGGGCGTGAATGTCCAATGAAGTCCAATGTTTAGTCCAGATACAATCTGTATAAATCCGTGTGAAGTAGTGAAAAAATTTAAAAAATGTAAAAAATCTAAAAAATGAAAAATTATTGTGAGATGTTTTTTTCCCTAGAAATATTGTAGTGAGGTTTTCCAAGTGTAGATTTATCGTCAATGCCCTATAGGGCACTGAGGTATCTCAAATCTCTAAGTTTAACGGCGTGGAGGTTGAACAACCTAATTTTGAGACTTAGGGGTAGATTTATCAAGCAGCGGATGCTGCAATCTATCCCCGAAGTTTCAGGTCTGCCTGAAACAAAAGTGATGAGACCGCTGCTCCTTAACTCGTCCGCCACCTCTGAGGTGGCGGACAGCAATCATCCCGATCGGAAATGATCGGATGATTGACACCCCCTGCTAGCGGCCGATTGGCCGCAAATGTGCAGAGGGAAGCATTGCACAAGCATTTCACAAGAAATGCTTGTGCAATGATAAATGCCAACAGCGTATGCTGTCTGCATTTAGTGATGTTAGGCGGATATGATCCACTACAGAGGATCATGTCCGCCCGACATTTCATTAATCTACCCCATAGAGGTTTCTCAGATTTGGTCATTGAAACTTTGATTCAAGCCAGAAACCCTGTGACACAAAAGATCTTATTTATTCTTTATTATTTGATGTTTTAAAACATTGTTATGAAGGAAAAATTACAACAATAAATTATTCTCACAAACATAAAAAAAAAACATTTTAGTGGAGATTATATACTGTATATGAAACATTGTGCAGTTCTTGACTTCTAAACTTAATGTACAATCTCTTTGTTTTTTACAAAACCTGTATTCAGAAAAAAAATCTCATCTAAATCTGTAAATTATATATACCATTTTAGTTTGAGGATTTAAAAAATAATCCTTTATGTATTAAAAAAATATTCAAAATCTTAACCCATTGGGTATGACTGTCTAATTCAAATATTTTTAGCTTTGCCAAATCAGTACTACTATTTTACAAATATGGTATACTTTTTCTTATGGACAAAAATACTTTTGTACTTTATCAAAATTATTTTAAATTAATTGATTTTAGAATTATATATATATATATATATATATATATATATATATATATATGGTATATATATATATATATATATATATATATATATATATATATATATATACTGTATATATATATCCTATATAATAAAAGCAAAACAGCTGTTATCCACACATTAGTTGAAGAGACAGAGTGTGCGAGGCAGCTGCCACAGAAAACAGCTGTGATTCACACATTGGTTGAAGAGACATACGGTGCGAGGCAGCTGCTAGGCAAAACAGCTGGCCGTTAGGAGCAGAGAGGGTGGGCGGAAGCTTCCGTGGTGGTGGGCGTGGCTGGCGAGAGCGCTGTGAGGGGTGTGTGGCCATACTGGGAAGGGCGTGGTCGGGTGGGAGCTGTGATGGGGACATGACCAGGTGGGCATGGCTGGCAAAAGTGGGCATCGCTGTGAGACCGCAAAGGAGGGGGGAGAGAGAGCAAGATAGAGGGGGGAGAGAGAGCAAAAGAGAGGGGAGAGAGAGAAAAAGAGAGGGGGAGAGAGAGAGAGCAAGATAGAGGGGGGAGAGAGAGCAAGAGAAAGGGGAAGAGAGCAAAAGAGAGGGGGAGAGCAAAAGAAAGGGGGGGAGAGAGAGCTAAAGAGAAAGAAGAGAGAGAGAGCAAAAGAGAGAGGTGGCAAAAGAGAGGGGGAGAGAGAGCAAAAGAGAGGGGGGATAGAGAGCAAAAGAGAGGGGGGAGAGAGAGCAAAAGAGAGGGTTGAGAGAGAGAGCAAAAAAAAGGGGGAGAGACAGAGCAAAAGAGAGGGGTTAGAGAGAGAGAGCAAAAGAGGGGGGAGCAAAAGAGAGGGGAGGGGGGAGCAAAAGAGAGGGGAGAGAGAGAGAGCAAAAGAGAGGGGTGAGAGAGAGAGCAAAAGAGAGGGGGGAGAGAGAGAGCAAAAGATAGGGGGAGAGAGCAAAAGAGAGGGGAGAAGAGAGCAGAAGAGAGAGGGGAGAGAGCAATAGAGGGGGAAGAGAGAGCAAAAGAGAGGGGGGATAGAGAGAGCAATAGAGGGGCAAGAGAGAGAGAGCAAAAGAGAAGGGGAGAGAGAGCAAAAGAGAAGGGGATAGAGAGCAAAATAGAGGGGAGAAAGAGCAAAAGAAAGGGGGGAGAGAGCAAAAGAGAGGGGGAGAGAGCAAAAGAGAGGGGAGAGAGAGCAAAAGAGAGGGGGGAGAGAGAGCAAAAGAGAGGGGGAGAGAGAGCAAAATAGAGGGGGGAGATAGAGAGAGCAAGAGAGAGAGGGGAGAGAGAGCAAAAGAGAGGGGGGGGAGAGAGCAAAAGAGAGGGGAGAGAGAGCAAAGAGAGGGGGGCAAAAGAGAGGGGGAGAGAAAGCAAAAGAGAGGGGGTAGAGAGAGCAAAAGAGAGGGGGAAGAGGAAGAACAAAAGAGAGTGGTTAGAGAGAGAGTAAAATAGAGGGGGAGAGAGAGATCAAAAGAGAAAGGGGAGAGGGGGAGGGGGAGAGAGCAAGGTGGAGAGGGGAGAGAGAGCAAAAGAGTGGGGGAGAGAGAGCAAATGAGAGGGGAGAGAGAGCAAAGAGAGAGGGGAGAGAGCAAAAGAGAGGGGGAGAGAGATCAAAAGAGAAGGGGAGAGAGAGAGCAAAAGTGAGGGGAGAGAGAGAAAGCAAGAGAGGGGGAAGGGAAAGAGAGCAAAAGAGGGGGAAAGAGAGAGAGAAAAAGAGGGGGGGAAGAGAGAGAGAAAAAGAGAGGGTAGAGAAAAAGAGAGGGGAGAGAGAGAGAGCAAGAGAGGGGGAAGAGAGATAGAGAGAGCAAAAGATAGGGGGAGGGAGAGCAAAAGAGAGGGGGAGAGAGAGCAAAAGAGAGGGGGGAGAGAGAGAGTAAAAGAGAGGGGGGAGAGAAAGAGCAAAGGGTGGGACCGCTGTACTGCAAAAAAATGGCCCGTGTACACAGGCTTTATATATATTACCACTTCAACAAGATAGGATTGAACAAAATCACTGGTCAATCAAAGAGGGTCACAGGCTGCACTTAGTTTACCAAAAGCTTTATTACTGCATATCTCCAAAAAACAAACAGATCAGATCGTCTATTCTCCACCATAATTCCTAGTTGCAAGAATAAAAAAAACACCTTCCAAACACACACACACACATTCAGACTCAGCTAGCTCACAGGATCCATGTCATGTTCATAAAAACTCTTCAGTTCAAGGGATAGTGAATATCTCCTATTACAAGTAACTAGTCACTAATTATTGCCACAAATGAACAGAGATATAATGTTTCCAATACACAGTTATAAAATATGGGGCCCCAGTACAAAAGCTGTCATAGTCGTTACTGAATGTCCATATCCCAGGCTCATAAGTGTGAATACACGCTCTGGTATTGATTTTAACACACAGTGTGCTTATTCAAAATTGCAGCTAAGCAGCAGTACTTATGAATTGGTTGCTCCACACAGTGAATCGGAACAGTTTATGTTTTTGACATATGTCCTTAGAGGGAGGACGCACTATGTACACTGTCAAGACAGAACCAGGCTGTTTTCCAAAGTACCTCAAGACTTATTAGCCCAACCAATTAACAATGTTCCAGGTACCTGCTTAACAGACAAATCGGTGTATGGGTCCTTTTGGCTTCGGCTGGCTTTTTCACTTGCTTATCTACAGTGTACGCTTCAGCGTCCTCTTTTGCTTAGAGTCTAGCGGAATCCGTTGTTAGCTGATCACCTCAGGTGCATCCTCAGTCATAACACGTTTCTCCCCTCCCACAAAGGGCTGAATATCGGGGCTTCGTCAGATATGTGAGGTGATCAGCTAACAATGGATCCTGTGACATGACATGGATCCTGTGAGCTAGCTGAGTCTGAATGTGTGCGTGTGTATTTGGAAGGTGTTTTTTATTCTTGCAACTAGGAATTAGGGTGGAGAATAGACGATCTGATCTGTTTTTTGGAGATATGCAGTAGTAAAGCTTTTGGTAAACTAAGTGCAGCCTGTGTCCCTCTTTGATTGACTAGTGATTTTGTTCAATCCTATCTTGTTGAAGTGGTAATATATATTATTTGGGACAGCTAGCACAGTTATGTAAGCATTGGAAATCGAGAATCATTTAGTGCACCACTATATGTTTTATACTATTTGCTAATTGCTATATATATATATATATATATATATATATATATATATATATATATACTGTATATATAAAAATACACAGATCTATATATATATATATATATATATATATATATATAGAATATATTAAGGAGTGTTAGCAGCGCTCAGTTGTTCCACCAGAAAAAAATGTTGTTTTCTATTAAGGGTGTTGTATATAGATTTCTGCACCTGTCTAAGAAGTATGAAAATGTGGGATATGTATGTTCCCTGTGAACTCTTTAGACTTGATGGGTGTAGGTATTGAGATGCATGAATATACGATTCAGTGTACCCCTGACACTGATAGAAAAATTACATACATGAGAATCAATATCGAAAGAAATTCAGCGCTACAAATACACCAGATATAAATGTATATAAATTATACTATGTCAGATATATATGCAAATGTCCTGGATCGCAAAAATGTAATACAAAAAATAATTTAGGATAAAGTCAGGTGGATATATAAGTTCAAGGTGTTGCTTGCATATGAGCAATAATTGTCAATAGTAAAACTGCAACAGTGGCACTGGGAGACAAGTAGTATTCCCTTACCAGAGGGTACCTCAATCATATGAGGTAATGTCTGCGCGTCTGGTTAAATCTCTACGGTCTGTCTTGGTTTTCCCTCCTGTGTTAGAAGATGTCCTGGTCCTTTTATTTCCTGCCGACTTGTGTATGGTACTTTCAACCTTGAAACTTCCTGGTCTTTGGTATCGCTGACTTGGTGTCTCCCCGCAGTATGGTAGTTCAATCTGGATCTTGGCTCTCACCGTATTGGATGAAATATAGCAAAGAAAGAGAAAGAGTACATAGTGTGATACTGTATAAATTAAAATTTATTACATTCAAAGCAGGAATAGGAAATGCACTCACATTAATCAACCTCAATCAATATGAGGTAAGTAAAGGTATGTAGATATATTTTTATACACCTTACGCAGGTGTTGCTTTAAGCAGGTATTTCTTTCTTGTAACTGTGAGGTTGATACGTAATAACAGATTGTAAACAGTTCCAAATGGTGTCCTAATGTGTCCCAAAGGTACCTATAAAGTTCACTTGGTGGTGGTTACACTTCACTATGTGAAGACCATAGTCAGTGAAAAAATAGTAAAGGATTCCTAGTGGGTCTGAGGCCTGCTGCTGAAGAAATTAAAGCAGCTGCAATCTCTTCTATACCATAAAATGTCTGTATTGAAACAAAGTGTCTTTACACCTGATATACGATGCAAACAAGTAATGTGTTAGACAAGGAAACCTGAAACATTCAGAGGTGTCAGTACCTATATGTTACCTGCTATGGTCTGATAGCTAAGGTAACTGTACTGTCAAGATGTTTCTGAATAGGAAATATAAGATATATAAGAACAAATAATAAATTAAGTAAGTGTATGCCGCCTTATGTAGCCTGATTGGTGGCTTGATGCGTGAAGCGGATGCTGTATAAAGCAGAGTGTGTATGTATATATGTAAAGCAAGGAGCGTGGTATATATGTAGCAAAGTGAAAGCACTCAAAAGTGCCGCTGGTTGTGGTCAGATAGACAAGCCAGGTAAGTATCGTCAAAGACGGCTGTGGGTGACTGTTCAAATAGCAGCCGCTTCGGAAAAAAGAGCAAAGCTACACTCCAAAAATAAAATCCTTACGCGTTTCGAAGCGTGGAAAGTGCTTCTTCGTCAGAAGAAGTAGTGGCTTGCTTACAGAAATGGCTGTAATTTAAAAGGCTTGGAGTGGGCGTCTTTTTTCCATAAGCGTTAAACGTCATTGCGTTGCGGCTATGGTTTGACAGAATATGCGTGTGTTGCCTTGGAAACGGGTTTTGTGTATGTTTTTGTTTTCAAGTCCTTCTACGTGTAAACATTATTTTGTATAGTAGTGTTTTGAGTGGCTTAGTTAAAAGGGAAGGAATTCTCTCCTTGGACTAAATTCAGCCTACACGTAAAGAAAATAGTAAGGAATTCTAGGAGGACGTGCTGTGTGTGTTCCTAAAAACGATCAACTCATATGTATTCGAGTAAATGTAGTTGATACGAGTCAACTTGTTAGTTTATCTTGTGGCTTACTGTCATGACTTTTTAAATAGATTCTAATGGCAGGCTGCCAGATATGTTTTAAATATGGTATTTTTCACCGCTTTCAAGTGCCTGTAGTATAAGAATTGGAGGAGTGTTTTATCTGTTCTATAGGAACGGATTGTTGCTTGTAAATAAAGGCTGATGATTCTTTCATGATCATTAGAATGTCCACAAATTGGATAGCTGGGAACAAGGAATATTAAATATTTAGATAATGTATTACATATTAAATAATGAGATTCCCCTAGAGGCTCTAGAGTAGTAATAATAAATAAGGCCTAGGAAACCCCATTTATAGAGGAGGAAAAAATACAATCTGGATGTAACAACCAACTGGATTTGAACTGCTAGAAAAGCTAATGAATGGTAATTCACATTTAAAGTTGAAACATAACAAATTCTAGGTGTTGAAGAATTACTGGTCAGAGGAAAGCTGCTAAGTCTATATCTTCATTCATACCCCTTGGGGTCATGGTGCCCATATAGTGTATCCGGTATGATTCTCTTTGTCTCAGTTTTTCAAATCTATCCCCTCCTCTAGCTGGGGCTAGAACATGTTCAAGGATAGTGCCTTTTAGAAGTGAGGGGTTTTTCAATGGAAATGTTTAAAGTGTCTGGATAAGCTGTGATCTTTATAGCCTTCTTCAATATTTTTCAGATGCTCCAATAGACGAGTTTTATAAGTCGTTTTGGTGCGTCTGATGTATTGAAGTTTACACGGGCATTCCAGTAGGTATACCACAAAACTAGTCTTACGGTTGGTTAGTCTGTTGATGTTGCATTTTTTGTGTGGGAATGCATGTGACTGTACCGATTTGGTGTTTTTTTTGGGGTCATATGCGTGCTCACATCCCTTGCAATTCAAACGGTTACATTTGAAGAAACCTTTGTTTTTTTCTGTTAGCCAGTTTTCTCCAGACTTCTTTTTGATTTGGCTAGGGGCCAGCATTTCTTTAAAATTTAGATTTTTCTAAAGATTATTTTTGGTGCTGGGCCTATGGCATTCTTAAATAGTTTATCCTGCTGTAATATTGGCCAAAACTTCCTTAGGATCTTTTTGATTTCTGGAGCGGCTTTGTTATATGTTGTAATCAGGGAGATATTTTGTGATTTATTACTTTTTGTTTGGCCTTGTAACAAGTTTTTTCTCTCTAACTGTCTCACTTTTTTTGGGAGTTTTCAATTAGTTTTTTTGGATATTTCTTTTCGATTAATATAGTTTTTAGGATGTCTGATTCTGTATTGTAGTCTTTTAATTTGGAACAGTTTCTTCGCACTCTCTGGAACTGTCTGAATGCAATGTTATGTATCCAAGGTCGATAATGACCACTGTCTGCTCTGAGATAGTCGTTACAGTCAGTTTCTTTGGTGTATAATTTTGTTAGAATCTCTTCATTTTCGTGGAATAACACTAAGTCTAAATATTCAATACTTGTATCTGAAATTTTTTCTTCAAATGTAACCGTTTGAATTGCAAGGGATGTGAGCATGCATATGACCCCAAAAAAACCACCAAATCGGGACAGTCACATACATTCCCACACAAAAAATGCAACATCAACAGACTAACCAACTGTAAGACTAGTTTTGTGGTATACCTACTGGAATGCCCGTGGCCCGTGTAAACTTCAATACATCGGACGCACCAAAAGGACTTATAAAACTCGTCTATTGGAGCATCTGAAAAATATTGAAGAAGGCTATAAAGATCACAGCTTATCCAGACACTTTAAACATTTCCATCAGAAAAAACCCTCACTTCTAAAAGGCACTATCCTTGAACATGTTCTAGCCCCAGCTAGAGGAGGGGATAGATTTCAAAAACTGAGACAAAGAGAATCATACCAGATACACTATATGGGCACGATGAACCCAAGGGGTATGAATGAAGATATAGACTTAGCAGCTTTCCTCTGACCAGTAATTCTTCAACACCTAGAATTTGTTATGTTTCAACTTTAAATGTGAATTACCATTCATTAGCTTTTCTAGCAGTTCAAATCCAGTTGGTTGTTACATCCAGATTGTATTTTTTCCTCATCTATAAATGGGGTTTCCTAGGCCTTATTTATTATTACTACTCTAGAGCCTCTAGGGGAATCTCATTATTTAATATGTAATACATTATCTAAATATTTAATATTCCTTGTCCCCAGCTATCCAATTTGTGGACATTCTAATGATCATGAAAGAATCATCAGCCTTTATTTACAAGCAACAATCCGTTCCTAGGCACTTGAAAGCGGTGAAAAATACCATATTTAACACATATCTTGCAGCCTGCCATTAGAATCAATTTAAAAAGTCATGACTGTAAGCCACAAGATAAACTAACAAGTTGATTTGTATCAACTACATTTGCTCGAATACATATGAGTTGATCATTTTTAGGAACACACACAGCACGTCCTCCTAGAATTCCTTACTATTTTCTTTACGTGTAGGCTGAATTTAGTCCAAGGAGAGAATTCCTTCCCTTTTAACTAAGCCACTCAAAACCCTACTATACAAAATAATGTTTACACGTAAAAGGTCTTGAAAACAAAAACATACACAAAACTCGTTTCCATGCAACACACGCATATTCTGTCAAACCATAGTTGCAACGCAATGACGTTTAACGCTTATGGAAAAAAGACGCCCACTCCAAGCCTTTTAAATCACAGCCATTTCTGTAAGCAAGCCACTACTTCCTCTGATGAAGAAGCACTTTCCACGGTTCGAAACGCGTAAGGATTTTATTTTTAGAGTGTGGCTTTGCTCTTTTTTCCGAAGCGGCTGCTATTTGAAGTCACCCACAGCCGTCTTTGATGATACTTACCTGGCACCACAACCAGCGGCACTTTTGAGTGCTTTCACTTTGCTACATATATACCATAATTCGGAAACAAAATACCACGCTCCTTGCTTTACATATATACATACACACTCTGCTTTATACAGCATCCGCTTCACGCATCAAGCCGCCAATCAGGCTACATAAGGCGGCATACACTTGCTTAATTTATTATTTGTTCTTATATCTCTTATATTTCTTATTCAGAAACGTCTTGACAGTACAGTTACCTTAGCAATCAGACCATAGCAGGTAACATATAGGTACTGACACCTCTGAATGTTTCAGGTTTCCTTGTCTAACACATTACTTGTTTGCATCGTATATCAGGTGTAAAGACGCTTTGTTTCAATACAGACATTTTATGGTATAGCAAAGATTGCAGCTGCTTTAATTTCTTCAGCAGCAGACCTCAGACCCACTAGGAATCCTTTACTATTTGTTCACTGACTATGGTCTTCACATAGTAAAGTGTAACCACCACCAAGTGAACTTTATAGGTACCTTTGGGACATATTAGGACACCATTTGGAACTGTTTACCTTCTGTTATTACGTATCAACCTCACAGTTACAAGAAAGAAATACCTGCTTAAAGCAACACCTGCGTAAGGTGTATAACAATATATCTACATACCTTTACTTACCTCATATTGATTGAGGTTGATTAATGTGAGTGCATTTCCTATTCCTGCTTTGAATGTAATAAATTTTAATTTATACAGTATCACACTATGTACTTTTTCTCTTTCTTTGCTATATTTCATCCAATACGGTGAGAGCCAAGATCCAGATTGAACTACCATACTGCGGTGAGACACCAAGTCAGCGATACCAAAGACCAGGAAGTTTCAAGGTTGAAAGTACCATACACAAGTCGGCAGGAAATAAAAGGACCAGGACATCTTCCAACACAGGAGGGAAAACCAAGACAGACCGTAGAGATTTAACCAGACGCGCAGACATTACCTCATATGATTGAGGTACCCTCTGGTAAGGGAATACTACTTGTCTCCCAGTGCCATTGTTGCAGTTTTACTATTGACAATTATTGCTCATATGCAAACAACACCTTGAACTTATATATCCACCTGACTTTATCCTAAATAATTTTTTGTATTACATTTTTGAGATCCAGGACATTTGCCTACACCGCTTGAGAGACATTTATCTCTGTGCATATATATCTGACATAGTATCATTTATATACATTTATATCTGGTGTATTTGTAGCGCTATATATATATATATATATATATATATATATATATATACAGATTAATATAGTATATAGAAGATATATCACAGTTTACTTCACTTGTTAAAAGTTCATTCATTTCATTCTTTTTATATTTTTATATTCCTCTTTGAAATACAAATATTTCTTATTTCTTTATCACCAGAGCTTCAGCATACATGTTTTATGTCTAATAAAATCAGTTTTACCTTCTAATCATGTTTCATTTACCATATTATCACTTATGTAACTCCTTGTTTATTGGTTTTACTTTTTGAATTGGGAACTTTTCTAAATATTATATTAGGTTTTCCTCTATATCTTTTAACCCTTTGAGTGCTAAGCACTTTCCCACCTGGGTGGTAAGCACATTTGAGGGTTTTTTAATTTTAATTTTACATTTTTTTAAATATTTCAATTTTTTAATTTTTTTTCTTTTCTTTTCAGATCCCCATACCGTTGAAAAGGTTAGGCGATTGCCTTTCCAACGGTGGGTCTTGGGGGTCTGTATCTGCTTAGATGCCTGAGATACAGGCTTCTAGGCAACATGCCCCCTTTCCCTATATTGTCCATTCTCTTGTTTAAATAAAGTTGCGCGGTGACGTCATCACGTCATTACGCGTGATGTTACCACGCAAAACGGAAAGCCCCGGCGATGCCTGTCACTCTACAGGCATGATCGCCGGGGTAGGAGTGTCTGGGAGCACCTAGATCTCCCTCAAGGTGGGAGAGTGCTAGTGACGGCTCTGAGCCGTCGTTAGCACCTGAGTGAGAAAAAAAACCTAACACTAACCCCTGACGATCCACTTACAGTTTCTGAAGTCCAGACATCCAGGCGGCAAGAAGTCTTCATCCAGGCGGTGAGGTCTTCATCCATTCAGGTGGCGTCAGCCAATAGGATAAGAGCTACTGAAATCCCATTGGCTGTTCAAATCAGCCAATAGGATGAGAGCTACTGCAATTCTATTGGCTGATTTGAATAGCCTTCAATGTAGATTTATTTCTAGTTGGATCCTCTATTAATTGTTATCTTTGAGCATATTTAAAAAGCTATCCCCCTTAGCTGTTTTGAAAAAATTTTGGGCCACTTTATTTCGGGGAAGTTAAAATGTCCCATAATTATTATTTTTGTTATCAGTTATTTGTAGAGTGCCATCAGAACACTGGGATTATTAGCAGCCTTTCTTTTTAGTGTTAGCAGCCTCCAAGGCACTAATGTTGGGGGGCTTGTAACATTTTCCTAATAATATGTTTTTTATGCTTTTTTCCACTCTTTATTTCAACCCACAGTGGGTCAGATTACATGTGGCATGCTAATGATAGCATGGGTCGTGGTAAGCAGTATTGCTGGTCTGCACTAACATTAGCACACAAATTCATATTACATGTCCATGGTAAATCCCATTTACCAGAGATGGGTTAGTGCAGCCTACATTGATCAAGCGCAAACTATAATTTCAATTCAGATTGGGACCGTGCTAATTTGCACTGGTATTACAAGTTGAAAGCAGTAGTTTGAGCTTGAGCACAAGCCAAAACTGCAGTAGAATATTTATCATGACTTAGACCTAAAGTAAAGTGTAAATAGGAAAAGAGAAAAACGGCTGCCCACTGCAGGAGTGTAAAAGTTAAAAAATAACCTTTAATAATAAACTCGTAAAAACATGGTACAAAGAGGCAGCAGAAATGAACACCCTTACATGTTTCGTGCCTACACTTGGCACTTAATCATAGAAATAACGTTCATTTTACCACCCCACTATTTAAAGGACAGTATCCAATCATGATATAGATGTAAAATATACTTAATTCAAAATAAAAACATCTATAATACACAATATATAAGTACAACATATGGATAATATGAGGGAACAGAGGAAAAGGGATAAATGTTATGTTGATCGTTAGTGTAATAACTATTATCCTTATTTTAATGTCCCCTATATATAAAGGGCTACTTTAAAAGTATGGTGGTTAAAAGACCATATAGAGTATTACCTATGACTCAGTGCAAATCTGGGTCAGGAAATGTATATCCTTCAATGTGCAATAGCCCCTATATATCTAAGCGTTAGTCCTTCTGGGATGATCATATATACATAGGGTATGATGACACATACAACACCCTGTTACAATTATTTCTAAAATAATATTTGAACAATATATATATATATATATATATATATATATATATATATATATATGTATATGTACATATACATCTATACAAATATATATCTATACAGAATTTGTGCATACACTGGCTACTCAGATCATAAAATGGCTATGAAATCACCAAATCCTTTGAGTGGCAATATACACCATAATATCCCTGCTGTGTTGCCAACAAAACAGGCAGCCCACAAGATGGACAAATAAATCCCTGAATTTATGTCTTCAAGATTTTTGAAGAATTTTGAACCCCTAGTATGACTAGGGTACAATTAATCCACAAAGTATGACATATCCCACTCCCTATTAAGACCCAAGGGAGAAATAGTTTTCAATTCATAGATCCAATATAACTCACGTTTTAACAAAAGTTTGTGTTTATTTCCACCCCTTAAAGGGGAGTAAACCCTATCAATTACTTTAACAGTCAAATGTGGTAAGTGAGTCATATGGACTAAATTGAAATGCCTCGCTATTGCTGAGTCCTTGTTGTAATTCTTTGTGTCACTGATGTGTTCTCTAACACGAGATCTGAGTTCCCTTGTCGTTTGACCAACATATTGTAGGGAACATAAGGAGCATTCTAACAGGTACACAATGAACTCTGTTCTGCAATTGGCATAAAAATCTACATTTAACCTTTCTTGGGTTACAAAACTTGTGAACGTGTCACTTTGGCTAACTACTCCACAGTTTATGCAAGTTCTGGCACCACATTTGTATGTGCCCTTTTTCTTAATCCAATCACAACCCATAGGGAAGCTTTTATTGATCATGCTAGGAGCTAGTCTAGTTGCTAAGATAGGTGGGGGTTTTTAAACAAATTTGCATATTTGATGGACATCACTTAGGAGTTCATTACCTTTCAAAATGTAAAGATTATTCTTCAATATTGCACAAATATCCTTAAATTGTCTTTAGTACTTGGTGGTAAATACTATTATATCCTTAGAAAAATCTTTATCATCTTTCCTATTGTGGATAACGTCTAGTTGTTTCTTGTGTTTTACACTGTCAATCGACTTTCTCAGGTCCCTATCAGTGTACCCTCTTTGTTTTAGTCTATTGGTAAGTTCCCTGGACTGAGTAAGGAAGTTGTCATCAGAATTCGTATTCCTTCTCATGCGAATGTATTGTGCCCTTGGTATAGAGGGTATACAATGGAATGGGTGGCATGACTTGGCATGCAAGATGGTATTTCCTGCTGTGGGCTTGCAATATGTGTCAGTTAATATGAACCCAATATCTGCGTTGCCTGTAAGAGTAAGAGCTAAGAAACAGGCTGTGTGTTGTTGTATTTCCCCAGTGAACTGTAAAAAACTAGTCATGTCAAAGGGGTCTTGTACAATAAATATAAGGTTGTCAATGAATCTCATATATTGTATAATCTGATTAGCAAAAGGATTAAGTGTAGTATATAGATATGTCCTCCCACCAGGCTACAAACAAATTTGCAAACGATGGGGGCATTGCTGTGCCTTAGACTTGTAAGAAGTATTCATTATTAAACATGAAAAAAATATGTTTAAGTAAAAACTATTTCACAATTTGAACTCAACTGAGTATTGGGTTGCTGTGTCAAGAAAATAATTAATAGCTTTTAACCCCAGTGAATGCGGAATGCTAGAGTAGAGAGCTGTAGCATCCACAACCACCCATCTATAGTTGTCATACCATTTTGTGTTCTGTAAGCAATACAAAAGGTGGGTGGAATCTCTTAAATAGCTGTTAAGATTTTTTACCTAGGGCTGTAACACCGAGTGGACCCATTCCAACAGTTGCTCAAACATAGAGCCAATGCCGGAAATAATGGGTCTACCAGAAGGAAAAGTCAAATCTTTATGGGTTTTTGGTATGTGATGGAATATAGGTACCAATGGAAATGCTAGAATCAAGAACTTAACCTGATCCTCAGAGAAGATACCTAAAGCTGTGCCTTGTTCAATGATAGTTAGGAGTTTGGATTTAAATTCCCGATAGTTGACGGTTGGCTTCTTTTATATAGTAGTCCTTATCCGAGGCCCTAATGACAATTTTGTCATTGGACTGAAGCTTCTGTAAGGCCATTTTTTCTGCCTTAGTAAGATTATAGTTTTTATAATTCTGCCCCTTAACAGTGGTTTCCAGGCCCAACAATTCTTTTTAGACTCTTATTTGATAAAGATTAATGGACTGACCCCTAAAGTTGGTTGGGTAAAACTCAGATGGCTTCCTATGTGGCGATGGCACCTCAGAGTCACCGGGACAGTATCTGTCCTCATAATACTTTAATTCATTCATTTATTTTTGTTATCAGTTATTTGTAGAGTGCCATCAGAACACTGAGATTATTAGCAGCCTTTCCTATTTTTATTAGCAGCCTCCAAGGCACTAATGTTGGGGGGGGGGGCTTGTAACATTTTCCTAATAATATGTTATTTATGCTTTTTTCCACTCTTTATTTCAACCCACATTGGGCCAGATTACAAGTGGTGTGCTAATGATAGTATGGGTCGTGGTAAGCAGTATTGCTGGTCTGCACTAACATTAGCACACAAATTCATATTACATGTCCATGGTAAATCCCATTTACCAGAGATGGGATAGTGCAGCCTACATTGATCAAGCGCAAACTATAATTTCAATGGAGAGAAGTTTGAGCTTGAGCACAAGGCGAAACTGCACTAGAATATTTAGCACAACTTAGACCTAAAGTAAAGTGTAAGAATTAAAAAAAAGTTGCACATAACACATTCAAGTATTACACTAATGTATACACTTTTTAATAAAAAAAAAATCAATATTAATAAAAAAAAGTTTTTAAAATGGTTAAAAGGATATGGTTTATGGTCAAGGTGTTTGACTGGCAAGGGCTCCATTATATAAACATATATATAGTATATATAAATGTATATATCCAGATAGATAGATAGATAGATAGATAGATAGACAGATAGATGGATAGATCATAGATATAGATATATGGAACAAGTAGAATATCTAAGAAACCACAGATAAACCTGGTATCTCTAAGCCCACCAGGTCAGACAAGTCACGATGAAGGCAAAACAACAATAAATTAATTAATACATTAATATAGATATGAGTATGATACTATACGATTTGAAAATGTGTCCAATAGAGCAAAATATGTCTGATAGAGAAAAAGTGACTACTAGAGAAAAACTGGTGTTCAGCGTCCTGTTAACCATCTTCAGCAGTCGATACAAAGCTGAGTGTATGCTCAATATACCCCTTAAAAAGAGACTGTGATTGCAAGATTTAGATTGCGCTGATTGAGGTAAGTGTAGTATATCGTGTATATTCCTCCCACGTCTATCACTGGATTGGAATGAAGTCCATTTTTTCCTGGCTCCTGGAGTAGGGCAGAAAACTTCCTTTCTGTGAATCTCAGCTTTAGCCTGCTACAACCTTTTTCACATAGTAGTAACTCAGAAGAAGGAGGACAAAAGAATGCTGATAGTGTAGTACGTTTTTTAATTATTAAAAAAGAATATACAACAAAGTTGCACTCACATTAGATAACCTTAGTTATTATGAAGTATTTCATAGGCGTGTATGTTATTTTTTGCAGCATGTAATTCACCATGTGATCGAACGTTACATTTGGATAAACATACAAATATAAGCTTTAGCAAACCGCGATTTGAAGTCTGGAGTGATATAGCCTTCCTTTTTTTAGTCCTTATTGTCCTGTTCTAGCATGTTTCGAAGGTTAATACAAATGTACAACCTTCTCCATCAGAGGATTCTTAGGGCTAATGCTAAAATATTTTTAAAGCTGGTGCTGATACGTCTATGGGGGGTTGACCTCCCCTGATTGGATTTGAATTGGTCATGTGACTTCACTATGTCTGTTATGAGTCTGTGTATTCACCTATCACTGGTAACATTTACAATGTTTAATACATTTATAAATACAGACACACAGGTTAAAATAAACAGGTAAAATAAACATTAACATCATCACAATAAAGAGATATACATGTCCTTATGTTCTCACTTGAATACTCTGTGAATACATCTGTGGGGTCTAACTTAATCATGAGCTGGTGTTCTGAAAAATTACCCAATTCCTCAAATTAGCTAATTCCATCACTTCTAATGACATGGAATAAACTGTGTGACAGCAAATTCCTTTACTACGCATCTGCCCCATCGCATTCTCAAGCGCATCACTGCATTCCAATAGCCACAAATCTGTCAAATCAGTCAAGTCTGACCAAAACTTAAGTCACTTCACATTCGCTCCACTACAGAAGCTAATCTCGGCAATAGAACTGTTTGCTAACCATACTTATATACAATGTACTGTAATTCAATCACAATGCTCTCTATTAATGAGAAAAGTCTCCCATATTGGGCCCACTAGTTTTTCATCTAATGATGACAGTTCTATAGAAAATTTACCTATTCACGCATTGTTTGCCAAACTAGAGGAGTTAATTAATATTGAATGTTGGCATTGGCTAGATGCTGAAATGCTGCAGAAATATGTGGATAAAAATCAGGTATCATGAGGCCTTAGAATTTTTAAGAGTTGTTATTTTAAAGATCAATCTTTGATTTCCAAATGGGAAGAAACCCTCAATGATTGCTCCTTTAAACTCATGAAAATTTTAATTGCACACAGAAAAACATTGGTAGATACAACTTCTAAGGAAATAGATGCCGTACAAAATAGTTTGGATACATTTAGAACATTGAAACAATATGAAGAGCTTAATAATATGGTCTTAAAAAAGACTAATAGTTTCCAAAGAGAACAAATGGAAAATAAAAATCGGAAACTAGTTAGGGATGATGAAGATTATTCAAAAGGAGAGATACATACATATAATAAAAAGAAAAATACACCTAAATCTCCCCCAGCGACTAATCATTACTATCAAAACAGTAACTATCACAATACATATGATAAGTATCCCAATAGTGAACACACTGCGAATGAGTAGACTTTGGTGACTCATCATAAAAATAAAAACCAAAATAAAAATAATCGGAAAAATAAAGGTTACAATCAGACCTATCATAGTGAGCCTAGATGGAGGAATAGTAGACCACAACAAATAAATAATGGGTATACAAATAGGAGCCAAAATAACACAAGACACCATCACCATGGATTTTATGCTCCAAGGCAACATAATCAATATACGCAATCTCATAGAAATAACTATTTGTCTTGAACTCACACATGAAGCCCATGAAGGTACATTCTATCCTAGAGCACCATTAAGTAACAACACTCAGGATCGATTTGAACGCCCAAATGATACTGTATCTCCATTTTTTGAAGGTCCCAATACACATAATAAATATGGACAAATAAATAACACTGAACCTCAGTACTATGATGACAATAGGCCCTCCAATTCCAATGAGAACCATATTGCCACAAACACTAATTCTTCACAGCATTTTTTAGAGCCACGACCAAGACAACAGACTTGGACCCAAAAGAAAATTGACAGTTACTTGGAACCTGTAGTCTCCCTAACACTGTCCCACAATGGAAAAAGGCCCCACGGAAATGAGGGAGCAGAGGACGTAGTACAGCCCTCAAAAAGGCAAGACTACAGGGATTAAGCAAAGGCATTTTCAATCTCTCATCTCATAAATTATCGGATGATGAGATTAGGGTATTAGGTAAAGGACTTTCTTTTAGCCCTACCAATAAGCATAATACCTTTGCACTTTTTGTCGATTTGAATTGATTTACTCAGAAACTATTAATGCAAACATATTTTTCAGAGAAACAACTAAAAAATGATTCTAGATTACCTATATTGACAGAGACAATGGATATAAGACTCAATAACAAACAAATTCCTTTATATGAACCTGATTATCTGGCCGATCAATTGTGTGATGGTTATATCTGCGTTCATTTTTAAAAATAAATCAAATTGTGTCCCTAAAATTACAAATAATGCATACATAGAAATTTTCAAACAATTAGTGATTGAAGATATGGATCGGATCTAAAAAAACACTGTAGGGAGATGTAATCTTTATGCAAATAAAAAAAAGAGCATTAGAATCCCTCAAGAGTGATCAATCTCTGGTGATCAGACAGGCAGACAAGGGTGGAGGGATAGTCCTGCAGGATCTTGATGACTACCTCTAGGAAGATCCTGCATGACGTATCATACTATACCCGTCTCACTTATGACCCCACTACTAAGTATCTGGCTATTCTAAAGGATCTTATTTAGTTTGCATATAATGAAGGCATGTTATCTAAGTATGAGAGGGAATACTTAGTCCCCAAAGAACCCAATCATGCCTTCTACTCTCACCACTTGCCCTCCGGGCTGTCCTGTAATAGCTGGCATAGGGAGTTTGACAGACAATGTCTCTTCCTATGTCAGTTATTTTCTACAAAAATATGTGCTGGGATTAGTCAGCTCTTGTTAAGAAACTGGAGTCATTAGACATCACACAAGATTTATTGCGGATTACTTGTGATGTCCAGGCCCTTTACTCTAATATTCCCTATAATTTGGGAATTTTAGCAGTATCCGGTTAAATTGAGGGTGATATGTTTTTACCTGAAACCCAAAGAGAATTTAACTTACAATTGATTTCCTTTATCCTGAGACACAATTATTTTGTGTTTCAGGATGTTTTATCTCCAGAAAAGGGGGACCGCCATGGGTACCAGGTTTGCCCTGAGTTATGCCAACCTCTATGGGCAAGATTACATATATGGCGCAGGCTTCAGCGCAAGCGCTGAAACACGTGCCGCCTGTAATTTCACCTCGCACATCGGGGTATCCAATAAACCCCGCCGGCAGTTCATAAAGTGCTGTAAGTTGGATAAACTAGCGATGTCCAGAAATGACTGTAAATACAAATTTCTGGCATCGCCAGTGACTTACAGCACTTTAGAAACTACCGACGCAGAAGAAAAAAAAAAAGTAAAATCTCCCGTAAAAGTCTAATCCAAATCAGCCAATAGGATTTCAGTAGCTCTCATCCTATGGGCTGATTTGAATTTGAAGAATCAAATCAGCCAATAGGAATGCAAGGGTTTCCCTTTTCAATTGCATACCTTGCGTTCAATAGTTAGTGTATGGCGTGATTGTACAAAGAGGATCCTCCACGCTCCATGGCTCCGCAGTCACCGGTCCTGGTCTGCGGTCATCGCTGCTCCGCGCCGGCTTGGTCCTGGATAAAGAAAGAAGAGGTCCCCACTTGGAAGAAGATGTCGGCCGCTTGGAAGAAGACTTCACCACCTGGAACAGGACTCCGCTGGACTTCAGGAACGTGAGTACCTATCTGGGGGTTAGAGTTAGGTTTTTTTGGGGGGGGGATGGGGTTTATTTTTTAGATTAGGGATTTTGGGCAAGAGCCGAATGCCCTTTTAAGGACAATAAAAGAGCTGAATGCCATTTTAAGGGCAATGCCCATACAAATGCCCCTTTAGGGGCAATGGGTAGTTTAGAGTTTTTTAGTGTTAGTTTTTTTTTATTTTGGAGGGTTTGGTGGGTGGGGGGTTTTATTGTTAGAGTCAGGACTTAGTATTTTTTTAAGGAAAAGAGCTGTTTAACTTAGGGCAATGCCCTACAAAATGCCTTTTTAAGGGCTATTGGTAGTTTAGTATTATATTGGGGGGGGTATTTTGGGGGGGCTTTTTTATTTTCATAGGGATTAGGTATAATTTTTTTTATTTTTGATAATTTTGTTTATTATTTTATTTAATGTTATACTTTTTTATTTTCTGTAATTTTATCTTATTTTAAACTTATTTTTTTATTTTTAAAGGTTAGGTTTTTTTATTTTAATTGTAACTTAGTATTATTTTAATTTATGTAATGGGGTTAATTTAGGGAGTGTTAGGTTAGGGGGCTTGGTGATTAGTTATTTGCGTTGTGGGGTTTGGCAGATTAGGGGTTAATAGTTGTATTAGGTTTATTGCATTGTGGGTTAATGGCGGGTTAGGGGTTAATAGTTTTGTTAGGTTTATTGTGTTGTGGGTTAATGGCGGATTAGGGGTTAATTGTTTTTTTAGGTAGTTTGCGATGTTGGGGTTGGCGGATTTAGGGGTTAATACTTTTATTAGGTAGTTTGCAATTTGTGTTAAAGGCGGATTAGGGGTTAATAGTTTAATTAGGCATATTGTGTTGTGGGGGGCGGTCGGTTTAGGGGTTAATACTTTTATTATTAGTTCTGATGTGGGTTAATGGCGGATTATGGGTTAATATACTTTATTAGTTATTGTGGTGGGGGATTGCGATTGACAGGTAGATTGATATTGCGCACGCGTTAGGTGTTAGTTAATATTTTCAGGTAGTTACAGGAGTTACGGTGCTTACATACTCAGCGCAAGGCTTGCTGCGCCTGCCTATGTGTGGCGAGGTGAAAATGGAGTAAAATTTCTCTATTTTTGCCGCGTAAGTCCTTGCGCTGAATATTTTATACCGATTTGCAAAGCGGTTCTAAGTTAGCTTATGGGAGTAAAAATAGCGGCCGACGGGTGAAATATATGTGATACCAAAATTGCGTAAAAACCGGCAGCACCGGCTTTTGCAGGCGACACCGCATATGTAATCTTGCCCTATATGGGGTCTTTTGAACAACAATATATTTATGATTCAGGACACAGGGTGAACCTGGTATTCTATGGGCGGTATATAGAAGATCTGATCTTTGTCTGGAAAGGTGACTCAGTATCAGCTAACACCATAGTGCAGAATTATATAACATTATATTAGCGCTAGCTTTATGCAATCTAATATTGTCTGTGAATTTTTATTAAAAAAGACTGTCTTTTTTAATAAAAATTCACAGGCAATATTAGATTGCATAAAGCTAGCGCTAATATAATGTTATATAATTCTGCACTATGTGCAGAATTATATAACATTATTTTATAGGTTTACTGGCCCTTTAATGAGGCAGTTGTCTTTTTAGCTCTAGATCTCCGTTTTGTGGATGGAAAGGTTACGAGTACACCCTATTTCAAAACGGTTGATTACAATAATTAACTGGACTTTACCAGTAATCACTATTACCCGTAGAAAACGAACATCCCCTAGGGAAAATTCAAACGAGTGCGCAGGAATTGCAGCACACTTCCCAATTATGAGGCACAAAGTCTGATTTTAAAGGAAAGATTTTGAGAGAAAAAGTATTGAAGAACTAAATTTGATGACAGGGATGAATATTTTCTAACTAAAAAAGACACCAAAACAGAAAGAGAGTAATGCTAGAAATCGAACTATGTTTATCACACAGTATAATTGTAATCATAATTTGATAAAACAAATAATTGATAAACACATACAATTTTGACTAAGGATCCTATTTTAGGTAATCTGATAGAAAAAAAGCCTGTAGTGGTGTTCAAAAGGGCACCAAACCTCAAGACGATTTTGGCACCGAGCAAGATAGTTAAACAAAAGAAAAAACTATTTCTAGGACTCAAATTACAAGAAATAGGGGGACCAATCAAGGATCTTTCAGATGCTGGGTAAAGAGATATAAAATGTGTGTTCATACTGGACATAACAAACATACTTTCTAATCTTTTGTGACTAAGATGATCTATCAAATAGCTGGCCACATATCCTGTGCATCAGACTATGCTATTTATCTTCTCACTTGCATCTGTGGAATCCAGTATGTTGGTTGCACCTGTAGGTGCCTCAGTATTAGATGGTCTGAGCATCACCGTAAGAATAATTATAAACTACATAGAGTTCCCAGACATTTTCACGCTAATACGCATATATGTTTTATTGGGATATATATATTTCCCCCCCCCCTTATTTTGATTTAGGATAGATATTTATGATGTTATTTGTTGCAATTGTTGTGTATCAATCTAAGAGGCGTGATATCCATTGAGGGCGTGTGGTTATACCAATCAGTGATTGGCTAAAGGGAGGTATATGTAGAGCTAGGGGATCCAACTTGTTGTTACAACCTGATGAAACGGCACTGTTGGCCAAGAAACGCGTTGCTGTGTTTAATACTTGTTTTTAATAAACTAGTTTTTTTTTATTCACCCCTGCTCTGTGAATAATATGGATATCCCTTTGTGAACACTGCCTTCACGAGGTGGAAGCCCATCATATCACACACCCGCTATCCGGAGATTGGGGTTGGTATCAAGGACGTGGTCTCTGACGCTCATCGGAGGAAGTATTCCTGATTGGTGAGATGCCATCACGTGACCGGCTGTTGGATACTGGGAGTGAGTCTGTCGGGCGACAAAGAATTCCCAGCCCGCTGTTAACGGCACTGTGAGTGCTTTCACCTATGTGAGTTGCCATTTGTTCATCTTCATCTGTGCATCATATCAGACGTTATTGTTCTATGTGGCACCTCCTTTTCTGTCTCCACAGGATCTTCACTGTAATTCCCCCATCTTCACTATTTTTTTTTGCCTTTGCCTTTGCCTGGGATTCAAGGGGGGCAGCCCACCGATCCTCTGGTATCCACCACAAGTGAACCTTGGGGGATGAGGTTTGAACCCCCCCAGACGGAGGCAAAAAGATAGGGAAGATGGAGGAATTACAGTGCATTGTAAATATAATTGCTGCAGTGACTTAATGAAGAGGGGATTTGCAGAGAGACAGCTAATTCCACGTCAGGACACTGGATCATTATGTTTATATTTCTATTGGCACTTCCGGTTTCCCATATGTGTGTGATCATATGGATCTGATATAAATCCCCTTGTGGAATCCTGTGATTTTATTTGCATACTTACTTGGGTGTAAGTGGTACATGGGGTGGCCCATTATAGATGGATCAAGGATACAGGTTATAGCTAATCCTGCATTTGCACGTTGCCCCATGTTACAATTATTCGATTCACCTATAATAGATTGTCTAGTTATTACACTCCAGTGAGATCTCCTATGTGTTTCTTGAAATTTCCCTATATTCTTCAATATAAGTGGGTAGTTTTATTATTTATGGCCCTGGGGGATCTGAAGGTAGGTATTTCTGTGTACCACTTACAAAATAGTACCGGTTACATTATTTGTTGTCAACTGTATCAAAATATTACAAAAATACTGCAATATATATGTCTTTATTTTATCCAAAGGGCTCCAGACTATTTAACATGTGTATACAATGTGTCTCTTTTTGTCAACCCCTCTTTCTCCTAATTTTACTTGTTCTAAAATAGTGCCTCTTAGGCATTTTGGATTGTGGTTATGTGCTGTTCTGTAATGTTCAGAGCGACTGTGGAATTTTAGAGCTATTTTAATATTGTTGATGTGTTTCTTTTTTTATAGGTATCTGGTTGTGTGACCTATATACTGTGAATTACAGCCGCATTGCATTGTAGATATACTACAGTACATGGTCTGTTTTATAGTTGTGCAGGGGTTTTATTTTACACTTTTAGTCATTAGAAGTGGAGATAATAGATTGTGTGGGTTTATTTTTGTACATATGTTCACATGAAATGCAATTTAGCCTGTTGCATTTATAGAACCCTCTGGTGCTTTTTTTCTAACCAGGTCTCTTTAGCTTTGATGTTTTTTAGTTTACTTGAAGTTAAGATTGATATTAACTTTTTATTTTTCCTGACAATGAAATTAGGATTTTTCTCCAATTACCTTATTGAAGAGGGTGTCTTTCATTAAAATGTGCCAACTTTTTGAATGATATGATATGAACTCCATTAGATCATTCATAATATGTGAAAATAAAGTTAATATTAGAGGACTTTTGTTGTAGTTCTTCTTTATATTATTTCCTTGTTCTTGATCTTCTGCTAATGGGATTGTATGTTTGGCTTTTGTATATGCTATTTCTATATTTTGCTCTCCATATCCCTTTTCAATGAATTTGTTTGTTAGGTTGATTGCTTCTCTTTCGAAGTCTTTCACTTTTGAGCAGTTTCTCTTAATTCGCTGAAACTGCCTAAAAAGGATATTCTTTATCCAGTTGGGATTGTGGTAACTGGTAGCGTGGATATAACCATTACTGTCTGCTTCTTTCCTGAATAATTTAGTCTTAATGTCACCATTTTCATGAAACAGGATCAGGTCAAGGAATTCTATTTCAGTTTTAGTATATTGTTTTAGTGAATTTCAAGTTGACCTCATTAGTATTAAGATATTTCAGAAATTCTCTAAGACTGTTTTCATCTCCCTTCAAGATGAGACCCAACTTGAAATTCACTAGAAAAATATAGTAAAATGTAAATAGAATTCCTTGACCTGATTCTGTTTTATGAAAATGGTCACATTAAGTCTAAATTGTTCTGGAAAGAAAGAGAGAGTAATGGTTATATCCACGCTACCAGTAATTATCATCATAAATATCTTCACTTATTGTAGCTCTAAAGTCAGGTGTAATATACATGCACATTCCTCCTCACCTTTTCTTGCCCTATCCCTCTTAAGTAAAGTATAACCCTCTAAGGTAACTGGCCAGTTTTCAGTTATGCTAATATCATATTCCCCTTTTGCTGCTAAAAGCTCCAGCTCCCCTATTTTTACCGTCAAGCTTCTTGCACTTGCTGCCACTGCTTTCTGTTGCAACTTGGTGCTTTTCCTTCTAAACTTTTAGATATTCCAGGTGTATCATATATTAACAGACTAATCTGTCAGTTCTATTATGTTTGGCTGACCGTCCTCCCCTTCCCTAATTTAAAAGGTAATCTAAATGTGCTAACATCCTCTCCCCCAACATCTCTGCACCCATATCATTTAGGTGCAAATCATCCTCACTGTAGAAATTGTACCCAGGTAAATAGTGTAGCGCAGTGGTCTAAAAAGTCATCCCTTCATTTTTACACCATGTTTTTAACCAGGAATTAACCGCCCTAAGCTCCTACCTTACTGGCTTAGGACATGGCACTGGTAATATCTCATAAAATACTGCCTTGAAGGTCCACACTTTAAGTTTGCTACCTAACTCCTTGAAGTTATTTTTTAGGACACTCCATCTCCCTCTGACTCTGTCATTAGTGCCAATATGCACCATGACTCTAGCAATCTATCAGTATACTCCACAATATGCCCCTGGAAGTCAGCAAACTGTTCTATTTACAGGATCTAGATGACAAATTACCCTATCACTATATTTTTAGGCACAACAGCCATCCCTGACATTGCTACACCTGAACTGATATCCCCAAGAACTTCACTGAATCTTGTAAATCTATTGGGATGTACCAGCTCAGAACTGGTCTGTCTCTTACGCTTACTCCTATGTCCCTGTCTGTGACCCAAGTACTTCCCTTAGTATCCACCTCTGAATCAACTCCATCCCCACTGCTAGAACCATGAACAGCCTATTCAGTCATATCAATTTCCCCTTCAAGTGTTTGAATATCACACAGTGTTGCCCTTCATTCATTTAGAACTTGAATATGAGCTTCTAAAGAGACAATATGCTCACAGTTGCCACAGAGATATGATCCCTGAAGTGGCTGCCCCAGTGATGCAAACACAGGGCATGCTATGCAGTGAACGAGATTCTCACTCACATTTACTTATAAAGGATTAAATTAAAAATATAAAAGATCTATATTTAGCTTTCCTTATTCTTAATCCCTTAGTTGCTCTAGCTCCCATAGGGCCCAATTCTAAAAAAATCTCTGGGCTGGTGAGATTATTTAAGAATGTTTGCCAGTTGTTCTATTTATCTGGTGAAATTCTATAAAGCCACTTTCTAAAGTGTATTGGATAGGAGATGCATGCATTACAAAAGTGCACAATGAAAATCATAAATTAAAAATCATACAAAACAAATAATTTAACGATTCACACAAAAATACACAGGAAAAATTTGTATTGTTAAGGTTGCAATCGCATCAAAAATCATAACAAAATAGTTCACCAAAAACGTTTTTTTTATACAAACTTAAAAATGTGTATGTAAAAGACATAGGAATAAATCGTACTAAGTATGCATAGCGAAAATCATAATTTAAGAACATTGAATGTGCAAATAAAAAGCAAGAAATTTGTACTCAAAAGTACAAAATACAAAGCATAATTGTTTTGTTTTTTTAGTAAAATGGGCTGAACATCCATGGGTGTATAAAAAAAATAATCTCAAAACCCAGAGTAATTCTGAAAGTTCATGTAGGGCCCAGCATGGGCCTGTAGCAGGCTAAGGGTTAAGGCTGCAGGAAAGTGGGATAGGAGATAGAGGGTTGGGTTCTAGGTGCAACAATGTTGCAGGTCAGGCTGGGCCCCTCCTTACCTTGTTAAAAGCTGAGGTTCCCCTTCCAACTTCCTCTTCTTCATCCGATCCAGGCTGTGAAGTATTTTCTTTGTGCTGTCCAGTTTTTTCTCTACCTTTCTTTGGCAAACATGCATCGTTCCAGGCGTTCAGTTCTTCCACCTAGACGCTATCAGGATAATGCAGAAGCTGAAAAGGCAAAAGAACAGATAAGTACAGAGGGAAAAAATATTACTGATTCAGATTACATCCCACCTACACAAAATCAAAGTGTGGTTTTGGCCCAGGTCAATGCAGCTCCTTCTCAGGAGAATATCAGTGCAGATGGGGATGATAATGTTAGCTTAGTGCCAGAATCTCAGCTTGTGGGAGAAGAGGTGCAGGCCCCTATTCAGATTTTGCAGCAGCCTCAGCAATTTAATCCTAACCAATTTGCTAGTTTATTACAGGCTGTGCAATAATGTTCCTGCTGTGTCTAATTTCCTAAATTACATTGCAGCATCTATGTATAATGCTGGTTTTCAACAGGCCCCCACTGCCCTAACTATCACTGGCCAGGTTTTGCAGGCAACTATGCCACATTTAGATATAAATCAAGCTGTTACTGGCCCTGGGGTGTTGCATCAGCAACCTGCTTCTGTGCAGGCACATGCCCCCATGTATCACTTGGCTCCGGATCTGCAGCAAATTGGGCCTGGCATATCCAGGGATCCCCATATTGTGCAGATTGATCCGACCACCACACCACCAATGTTTGATGGCCAAATACCCCCTCAGGCGGGGGCTCCGGTGGCCACCTTAAGCAATTTAGGCATGGCCCACCAGGCTCCTAGGCCCGATTTTGTCCCTCAGGTTCCTAGGCCCGATTTGGCCACTCAGGCTATTAGGCCTGATTTCGTTACTCAGGCCCCTAGGCCCGATTTTCACATACAGGCTCCTAGGCCTGATTTTGCTACTCCCCAGACTCCTATACACTATTTGCCCATACAGGCTCCTAGGCCCGATTTACATTTACAGGCTCCTGGGCCCGATTTTGTCCCCCAAGCTCAGGCCTCCGTTCCTACCACCACACCACCGGCTTATCGGCGAACCCTTCTGCCACCCACCACGTTACCGTTAGGCGGGCCCGCGATCGTTGGCTCTGAGGCGCAGCTCCGGCATCGTCTGCCACACCAGCCGCAATGAGTGCAGCGGACGTGGTTATGCCAGGAACATCTGCAGCGCAGACAACATCCATCCCACAGCAAGAACTTCAGCCAGGGGCGGGCCGCAGCATCCAGACTGCTCAGCTTGGAGTGTCGCATGGTGAGTGTTCTGTTTTTGTACACGAACAGCAAGATACTATTGATACCTCACATACAGACACTGACTCTGATAGCGACACCTCATTAGGTTTGCAGGGTAAGGGACAGAATTTTTTTTTCCGTATGATAAAAAAAATATTAAGGGAGGGTGTAGGCGCTGCGAAAGATCAGTCAAAAGAAAAAATTTCTCCTGAAGCGTTAAACACACCCCAACAGGTAAATGCCAATGCGGATTTACTAGCCTTACCCCCTATTAGAGCAATCTCTGAGAGAAGGGCGGCTTTATACGGAGACACAAGCCCAGGTGAAATATACTCTTTACACGCACATTTGCGAAAAAGATAGTTAACAGAATTCACCAAGGAAAATACGTCAATATTTTCAATTTGTCTGTAGAGACGTATAGGCACAAAAAAAAGAGTGTAGATGGGACAGGCCCTAAGAAATTTAATCGTCCAGACTCATTTGATGAGTGGCTACAATGCTTCAGGGTCTTCTCTTCCTGCTACTTGGAAAAGTACCCATCTCAGAATTTAGCGATACTAAAATATACCGACACGATACACTGGATCCAACGTAACCATGGTGACGGTGTGTGGAATATGACTCAGAATTTAGGAGAAAAATGGCAGGCAATCCCTCGCTAACATTTGATTGCACTGACAATCAATTATGGCAGCGTATGGACCCCCATAGGGGACCTGCATCTTTCGGAATGCCAGACTCAGGAATAGGGGTGGTGCCTGTTGGGCATATCAGGACAAAAAGTGCAATAAAGGCAGCGCATGCAACTTTAGGCACGCCTGTAAATTTTGCACAGGATCTCACCCGGGAAGTGAATGCACAAGAAAGAAAGATAGTGGCAACAACAGTAGAGCACCCATCTCACTTACTGGTCAGAAGGGCGGCCACTCCAGTGAGGGTTCACGCACTTAAGCCATGGCTGCTGGCCTATCCAGACCAGGCCACGGCACAAATGCTATGGGAGGGGTTTTCATTTGGCTTTAGAATTCCAATTTTCCAAAGGGTACAGGGAGCGCGTTTTCAGAGGAATTTAATGTCCGCATACCAGCACCCAGATATGGTATTGGAAAAAATTAATAAAGAGGTATCCTTGGGCCGCATGGCTGGCCCATTCGCTTACCCACCACTCCCAAATTTAACTATTTCACCTTTGGGGTTGGTTCCCAAGAAAGACTCGGGTAAATTTAGACTTATCCAACATCTTTCATGCCCCAAAGGTACTTCTGTCAACAACGCTATTGTCCCTCAGCTTAGCTCCGTTCGGTATAATTTGATAGCGCACTGGACCTAGTTAGACGGGCTGGGAGGGGTGCTCTACTTGCGAAATTAGACATTGAGTCTGCCTTCCGGTTGTTGTCACTACACCCTTCAGTCTTCCACCTCATGGGGTGTAAGTTTCAGGGTTTGTACTATGTGGATCGCTGTCTCCCTATGGGATGCTCCCTTTCTTGTGCGCTTTTTGAAGCCTTTAGTTCATTTTTGCACTGGGTTGTAGCCAGGGATACAGCCAGCAATTCAGTAGCGCATTACCTTGACGACTTTCTCCTCGTGGGAGGAATGGACTCAAGTGAATGCCTCAGTCTAATGAACAGTATGCGGGGTATAATGGCAAAGCTTGGAGTACCTCTGGCAGAGGACAAAACACAGGCCCCACGTCATGTCTGGTTTTTCTGGGCGTTGAAATCGACACATTGGCTATGTTCTGTAGATTGCCCGTGGGAAAAAATTAATGCAATGTTGGAGGCGGTTCGAGCGGCCGTGTCCAAAAGGGCCCTTTCTTTGAAGGAGTTGCAATCATTGCTAGGGCTCCTTAACTTTGCTTGTAAGGTCATACCTATGGGCAGGATCTTTAACCGTAGGTTAGAAAGACAACTGAGTGGCAGAGTAAAACCTACTCAGAGGATCGCCCTAAAGGTTGACCTGTTAGCAGACCTAAGGGTCTGGGAAGTTTTTCTAAAAAACTTCAATGGCGTGCGTGTCTGGTGATCGGAACCGATATCTAGCCAGCTGTTGCATCTTTTTACAGACACGGCGGGATCGCATGGCTATGTGGCGTATTTCCAGGGGGAATGGAGTGTGGAGCAATGGCCAACCACCTGGCCGGCTCTAGGTCTCACCCGTAACTTAACCCTCCTGGAACTTTTTCCCATAATCCTGTCAGTTGAACTCTGGGGTTCGTGATTCTCTAACAAGACAATCATATTCTGGACAGACAATACCAGTGTCGTATTCGCAATCAATAACCTGTCGGCCGCCTCAATGGTGGTGGTTACGTTGCTGCGACACTTGGTATTGCATTGCCTGGAACTCAATATACAGTTCCAGGCAAAGCATGTTCCAGGCGTCAATAATGTGGTAGCGGACGCATTGTCCAGATTTGAGTGGGACAATTTTAGAAGTTTAGTTCCTAATGCATCACCAATGGGTTTACGTTGTCCCACTTTTCTTTGGCAGCTGGTCGCTCCTGGGTAGCCCTGTTGCCATTGGTGTGATCCTCCTTAGCCCCCTCCAGGTGGCGCACTTATTTGAAGCTCTGGAATGAATGGGACCAGATTTGTCGGTCCAGGGGCGTGGAAGCTGCCCAAGGGAACCTAGCATCACTGTGCGATTGGTTGGTGAGTCTTCACACCTTAGGCATGCGTCAGGGTTCCCTCCAGTTAAAAATTGGCCGCGTTATCATTCTTTTATAGGGCACTGAACTTACCAGACCCCACAAGCTCATTTTTCATCCGTAAAGTCGTAAAAGGGTGGGGTAGGGTTCATCCCAGGCAACCTGACACCCGGGAACCCATTACGAAAGACCGTCTAGATAAGCTGTTACTGGCACTGGATAGCACATGCTCTTCCCCATTCAAGGCCTTGCTGTTTAAGGCAGCTTTTTTGCTTGCTTTTGCAGCGGCCCTACGAGTTAGTGAGTTAGTCGGCCCCTCTAAGCAGGCAGTGGGTGGGAGTTCAGCGGGAGCACGTGAGAGCTGCTGTTGACTCCCTGCTCCTTTTCATCCCGCGCTCAAAAACTGATCAGTCAGGTAAAGGCACTTGTCTCCACATCGCGCCTAGGCGAGGTAGCATTTCATGCCCCATTGCGATAATTAACAGTTATTTAGCTTCTAGGCCACAGTTGCCAGAACAGTTTTTGATCCATGCCGATGGTAAGGCTCTGTCTAAATACCAGTTCGGTAGGGTTTTGAAGCAAGCAGCGCAAAAGGCAGGCCTGGATAATAGTAAAATTGCTCCTCATTCCTTTAGAATAGGGGCAGCGAGGCAAGCAGCGAGTGTAGGACACTCAGGCGATGATATCAAGCGGCTGGGGCGGTGGCATTCAAATTGCTTCAAAAAATATGTCCGCCCTCTTGTTTAATCACATTTATGTGTGCACACACTAAACTATTTGTAGCCACAGGAGTACACCCCGGAGCAAAGCGGATTTGGATAGTGGGGCATTCCTTTATCCACAGGGCTTCGATTCATTGCTCCTCACTCCCCTTGGGTCAGAATCTAGGGTTCCCCCTGAGTAAAGCATCAATTAGATGGTTAGGGAATAGGGGAATGTGCTGGCCCCAGCTTGTGGAGGTAATTTCGGGTGCCCTCTTGAGATGGGGAAACCACACCTCCTCATCCTTCACCTGGGAGGGAATGATGTTGGGTCTGTCCCAGTCCTAGAACTAATCAAGATCATGCAGTCGGACATTGGCTGGCTTCATACCAGTATCCCTGGGATAGTTCTGGGTTGGTCTAATATAGTCCCCCACCTGCATTGGAGGCATATGTCGACACATACGGCGGCATATAGGATTAGAAAAAAGATAAATGCATCACTTTCCAAAACCGTCACAGGGGCAGGTGGCTTCGTGGTATGGCACGAAGCCATCTCAGCTGACAGAACAGAGCTCTATAGAAGAGATAAAGTCCATTTGTCAGATATAGGGTTAGATATTTTTATAAAGGACATTCAAAGGGCGATTTCACCCTTCCTGTAAGTCGGGTTGTGGTGGTGGCGGCAGGAGCATTGATGATGCTTCTTGTGGCGGGAGGTCTCGGTCCTGTTGTGCAGGAAAAGGTCGCTAGGGGTGAGTGATGGCCAGAAAGGGGAGGGGTGGTAGGCCTCATGTGCACGTGAGGAAACCCCCTCTCTCCCCATTGGGGGATGGTCACGTGATCTCTGCAACCCATCAGCTTCATTTCCTTTTGAGCAGAGACCCCTCTGCTGCTTGTTTCCATTGGGCCGTTGACCTCCTTGCTGTGCTGGGCCTTATTTTTGCTCTATTCCACCATTTTCCAGTTCTGTTGGCTAAAAAGTTAATAAAGTTAGTTTAATAAAAATTTGACCTGTGACGGTCAAAATTTTTCCCATTAAAAAGTGGTCTGTGTCTTTATTTATGTTTGTTCATATTGTTAGTATAAGTTAGTAAGTTAAGTTAAAGTGTTCCTCTTCACTCCTGGAAACGCCCCGGTAAGCATTTAATCCCTTAATTTCGTGTACGGCCCAGCATGGCTGCAGGAAAGTGGGATAGGAGATAGAGGGTTGGGTTCTAGGTGCAATAATGTTGCAGGTCAGGCTAGGCCCCTCCTTACCTTGTTAAAAGCTGAGGTTCCCCTTCCAACTTCCTCTTCTCCATCCGATCCAGGCTGTGAAGTGTTTTCCCCTCCCTCCCTGATCCCCTTGTCTTATTAATGGCGGCTATCATGCTAATGGCAGGGCTATGGCTTATCAACCTAGAGGAAAATCCTCAACACTTTTTTGAATTACACAATGGAAATCTAAACACCATGAGATGGTGTGCAATAGAACAGGTTAAAGTGACGAACAGAGGGGGAGATGTGGACAAGCTTCTAGCCAAAAGAGAGATATTTTGGATGTTTAAACTTCAGACGAGACACCCACTGGGTCTCAATTCAAAGTTTGACATTATTAACTTCTGGGAATAATTTTGCTCATTAATACATATCCACAATGAGATAAGTAACATTTACACACACAAAAAAAAAAAATTTGTTAAGATGAATAGGTACATGAAGAAGATTACCATCTTTCTTCCAGTTAAGAAATATCCATATATTTTTGGTTTAGCCAAAATCTTTTGGGGTGTCTCTTATAAATAAGATAAGCATTCACTGTATACTAATATACTAATAACATCAATGTAAACTATTATTAGATTAACTTTTTAATTTACACATCCGGTAATTATGGATTACTGTACATTATAAATAGTTTAGTTAGAGAGTCTGATCTTCAAATCTTGAAACCTTACAAGTCAAAATATACTGATCCTGTTTCCTTAGAGACATATTATCACCTAAAAGAATTTCCATCTTTTTCAGATTAAGCAATTTTTCATACTTCTCTAACATTCACTATTATGCTTTAGTCCATAGTCATATCATTTTCTAATTTTGTTAATTCTGATTATTATCCTACAGGGAAAAGTTTATTTTATCCAGAATCTGTATGTGCCAAAATAGCTAGTCTCTTAGGAATTAAATAACATCTTGAGGGTAAGTCTACTTTTTAATCAGAAATCAAATATTAAGAATGACTTTTAGAGTATACATATCAATCAGTGTATTTGTTCAGTAATCTCATCTGTCTATCTATGTTCCTATTTAAAGCTAAATACTTACCTGTAAAATAAATCCTAATATAGCTACAATATAAATTATAATTATGTTGTAGCTATTTTAGGATTAATATTTATTTTACAGGCAACTTTGTATTTATTTTAACCAGGTACAATAGCTATTAAATAGTTAAGAACTATTTAATAGCTACCTAGTTAAAATAATTACAAAATTACCTGTAAAATAAATCCTAACCTAAGTTACAATAAAACCTAACACTACACTATCAATAAATTAATTAAATAAAATACCTACAAATAAATACAATTAAATAAACTAACTAAAGTACAAAAAATAAAAAAGAACTAAGTTACAAAAAATAAAAAAATATTTACAAACATTAGAAAAATATTACAACAATTTTAAGCTAATTACACCTACTCTAAGCCACTCGAATTCCGATTGGCTGATAGGATTCTATCAGCCAATCGGAATTAAGGTAGGAAAATTCTGCGAGCTCAATCTGATTGGCTGATTGGATCAGACAATCGGATTGAACTTGAATCTGATTGGCTGATTCCATCAGCCAATCAGAATTTTCCTACCTTAATTCCGATTGGCTGATAGAATCCTATCAGCCAATCGGAATTCGAGGGACGCCATCTTGGATGATGTCCCTTAAAGGAACCTTCATTCTGTTTTAGGACGTCGGAAGAAGAGGATGGATCCGCGCCGGAGGTCTTGAAGATGGAGCCGCTCGTCATCGGATGGAAGAAGATAGAAGATGCCGCTTGGATGAAGATGTTTGCCGGTCCGGATCTCCTCTTCTGCCCGGATAGGATGAAGACTTCTGCCCAATGATGGACCTCTTCAGCCGGATCATGGACATCTTCAGCCCCCACTTGGATCAAGACTTCAGCCGGAGGATGGACGTCTTCAGCCCCCGCTTGGGCTTGGATCAAGACATCGGAGCCTGGACTGATCGGTGATACCCGGCGTGGTGAAGATAAGGTAGGAAGATCTTCAGGGGCTTAGTGTTAGGTTTATTTAAGGGGGGTTTGGGTTAGATTAGGGGTATGTGGGTGGTGGGTTGTAATGTTGGGGGGGGTATTGTATGTTTTTTTTTCCAGGCAAAAGAGCTGAATTCTTTGGGGCATGCCCCGCAAAAGGCCCTTTTAAGGGCTGGTAAGGTAAAAGAGCTTTTCTATTTTAATTTTAGAATAGGTTCTATAGAATGAATAGAGAGGAGCGCCAAAAGAGGCACGGTCTGATATATGTATTGCTAGATCTTAGGTTCGTATAGCTTTGGCTTAGTGTTGGAATGGTCTCTATGTGTATATCATAGAAATAAATCTAGAAGTAGGTTATGGTATATATGACACAAAATGTTTATTACAATTAGCACGAAAAACGTATATAGGTTCATACAATAAAAACAGACGTTGTATAGTTAAAACAATAGGATGTACAATTAAAATTATAAAATACAACCTCACAAATTAAAAACAACAATTAAGTACATGGATCCATGTGGCCACAATTCTAAGAAGATATGGCCTAGGGCAATCTGAAAAGTAGATATAGTTGACTGTATATAATATGGTAGGTTGTTTCGCTGGCGTTTTTTTGCACAGTGATGTGAGTACAAAAATGTTATTTTAACATAAGTACAAGAATGTCACTTTAAACATAACAATTGTGGTAAATGTGCTGTGTAAAGAAGTGAGTATGGTGGTAAGATAAAGGAAAATATATAAAAAATAGAAAAAACAGTTCCAAAATAAGATTTGCAATAACTTGTCAGTGAGCACTTGAAATATACACCACAAATAAACACCACAAATAAATACAAATGTAAATGTGATCCAAAAAATGTGATCCAAAAAATGTGTGTACGAAAGTGTAGGTGTGTAAAAAATGGTATAAATAAAGAAAGGTAAAAAACTCAATGCCTAAAGACCTTTTCTGCACAACTCAAAAATATTGTGAGCAACAAATGTGTGCACAAATCGAACAATGTAGACTAAAAACTTCTGAGGTGTAAATGTCCCTAGAGTTCAGTCCATATGATGAAATGTTCCTTTAAAATTCCTGAGTCGAAATCCTAAGGATGTATATTGGACTCCAATACGTCGGGCAGACCTCAAGGTGCCTAAAGGACAGAATACGGGAACACTTACTACAAATTGAGCACGGCAACACAGATACGGCACTATACAGCCACTTTGCCAATAAACACAGAGGAAACATAAAAGATCTGAATTATTTTGGGATCCAACTAATAAAACCAAATTGGAGAGGAGGGAACTACGAGAAGAAGCTCCTGATTGCAGAGTCAAGATGGATCTTCGACCTCGACTGCCTTTATCCAAAAGGTCTAAACAACAAGGAAGACTTATCCCATCTCCTAAGTCTAAAGTGAGCAGACAACCATACGAACATTAAAAGGACGAATACACACCCCTCTAGACAACTTAGAAAGTATTTGAGACCAATTAGAATCAAAGGCTCCCCCTCGAAATGAAAAAAAATACATCTAGCACCAAATAGTATGCCTTTCTAATCTCTGAACTTTGACTATTTTTATTTTTATTTTTATGTTTCATCTGCTGTGACAGACATAGAAACTTGTCCTACTGTCACATCACGATGCCCCCTAGCTGACAGGTCTCCTCTTGCTCCTATGCTCACGCTTTAGGGTATCACAGTAATATCCCTCTATACTATGCCTTAAAGGACATGATTATTAAAAGATGACATTTCATTGAAGGGAATTCTCCATTACCCTCTATTCCTACTCGTTTCATTCATTTTTTAACATACTCCCCTTGGGCGCCTAAAAACAAAAGGGACATGATGTAACCCATCACACAACTATCGTCACTTGACATAAATCTAGTCCACCTCTTAGATTCCCACTTTAATCCACCTCTATCTCGCTCCAAAAATTCGCACAATAGATCACACATAACCTAAGGATGGCATCCAACATACATCCAACAATGAGTATTTCACTCAAACAAATTAAATATAGCAAATTTGTGGAAAATCACTTTCCGATTAATAATAATCATATTTTTTGTATACTTTTGGTTATATATTTTTGTGTGTACATTTTTATACATATTTCTTGTGTATATATTGTAAATATTTAGAATGACATATGCTACTAACGGTATACAAAACAGAATTCTGTTTTGGATATGACATACTATCAATAGACCCATGGAATAAGGTCTCTGATTCATATAGAAGTACCTTGAAAATTTGAGAACATGTGGCTGTATGTGGCCCCATATATGAGACTACACACATGCATTACAAATATTTGAAGCAACACATTTCAATCAATTGTGCGAAAACACAACTGCATGACAAAGTCTTGTATTATGATATTGATCAATCAGATCTTGATTTGTGGCAATTTTAGATAGAGACTAAGATGCGGCTCTCTAACTTCCGGCTCTGGGTGACAGCACCGGAAAGAATTTGGCCAAACATTGTTCCCTATTTCGGGAACAACTAGCACACACCTGATACCCACAGTATAAGTAACAAGATTACATCTATTGAAATCGGGTGGGCGGTCTGCACTAAGAAGGCAGAAACCAACATAAACATATAGATGGGACCGGAAACGCTCTCTTCCGACACTTCCGGTTATAGCGAGTCGCACCGGAAGTTACATTTGCTCAAAAAAATTACGCTACCCATCAAGGTAATAGGTAAAAACAATACAGGAACTCCCACAAGAGATAATGAGAAATCCCCACAAAAAATGATAAACACTAAGGAAAGGCCAAAAACATACAAATAAAAAAAGAATTACACAAAAAAACGGATCAAAACACCCGGAAAAACATGTGACAACTTCCGGTATATCACTTCCGGTTCCGGTTAAACGTTTTTGGCGCTAAAATTTGGCGCCACAAACATAGAGATGATTGGTCAATTAAGGGTTTATAAGCTTGAGCTCACCAACACCATCTATCAGTCTTGAGAAAGGCCTCCTTGGCAGGCCGAAACGCGTTGACAAAATAGATGGTGAGTTATATTCCTATTATTTCTAAGAATACCTAAACAGTATCACACTATGTTAGCATTTGTTTTTTTGTAGGTCTTGAGGAATTTCCGGAGTATCATTATTTTTATCTCATTTTTTATATTTTTCATTATTTTTAACCTGTGACTCATCACTTTTTATAGGATTACACTTTTACATTACATTTTCACTTTCACATATATTTTTTTACATAATTTTATTTTTCAAAATTGGATCTTCAATACATCTACAAAACTTGAACTTATATACATCCTTAGGATTTCGACTCAGGAATTTTAAAGGAACATTTCATCATATGGACTGAACTCTAGGGACATTTACACCTCAGAAGTTTTTAGTCTACATTGTTCGATTTGTGCACACATTTGTTGCTCACAATATTTTTGAGTTGTGCAGAAAAGGTCTTTAGGCATTGAGTTTTTTACCTTTCTTTATTTATACCATTTTTTACACACCTACACTTTCGTACACACATTTTTTGGATCACATTTTTTGGATCACATTTACATTTGTATTTATTTGTGGTGTTTATTTGTGGTGTATATTTCAAGTGCTCACTGACAAGTTATTGCAAATCTTATTTTGGAACTGTTTTTTCTATTTTTTATATATTTTCCTTTATCTTACCACCATACTCACTTCTTTACACAGCACATTTACCACAATTGTTATGTTTAAAGTGACATTCTTGTACTTATGTTAAAATAACATTTTTGTACTCACATCACTGTGCAAAAAAACGCCAGCGAAACAACCTACCATATTATATACAGTCAACTATATCTACTTTTCAGATTGCCCTAGGCCATATCTTCTTAGAATTGTGGCCACATGGATCCATGTACTTAATTGTTGTTTTTAATTTGTGAGGTTGTATTTTATAATTTTAATTGTACATCCTATTGTTTTAACTATACAACGTCTGTTTTTATTGTATGAACCTATATACGTTTTTCGTGCTAATTGTAATAAACATTTTGTGTCATATATACCATAACCTACTTCTAGATTTATTTCTATGATATACACATAGAGACCATTCCAACACTAAGCCAAAGCTATAAGAACCTAAGATCTAGCAATACATATATCAGACCCTGCCTCTTTTGGCGCTCCTCTCTATTCATTCTATAGAACCTATTTACCTAGTGGGTGATCTTGGGGGACCCACTGCAGACAGGAGCAAGAGGTCACCAAACGCAGCGCTGTAAGATATCATAATTTCCATTTCCTTTTCAATCCCCCAAATTTTATAGCAGCCGCAACCAGATATTCGTATCCTTCACTCTAGGCAACATAACGAAATGGATTTCACAAAGTCACTAAGGAGAGAGATTACTTTAGAAATTAATGAGACATCAGACCCCACACAGCAGGGTGCATCAGGAACAATAGATTATACAAATATATTCAAGAATCTAGAGAGGCTACTCATCCAAGAAGTTAAATACAAGGCTGAAGTCACCTTTCTCAAAAAATGTCTAGAGCTCAATATTGTCCCGAAAGGGCTAATAATAAAAAAAGAGTGTGCATTCCAATCAGACAACTTAGATTTCATCAAACAATGGTCAGACATCCTCCTAAAAGCATCTAGATCCCTCATGGAGGCTATCATCAAGCATAGAGAAACTATCCTGAAACAAGTAGACACAGAAATCAAGGCCAATGAGGATGAGCTAATTGGTCCAGAAGGTCACATCACAGAAACCAAAGAGATCATCGAAAGAAAGGAGAACCTAGACAAGAAGATCTCCAAGGTGAGAGACGACATCATCAACAAAAAGAGCAGAAAGTTGAACAGAGAACTTAACCTTATCAAGAACAGAGACAATGATGAGAACGACACCACTGACGAAGCAAGACCCATGGAAAACTCAGAAGGCAGAACAACTACAGAGGAAGAAGGTTGGACAACAGTAAACTATAAAAAGAACCGACCAACCCAGAATCCTCAAGAAAGAAGAAGAGGTCGATTCAATGAATACAAATCACACACCCCGAGGGAATGGAACAATGGATACGGACACAGACAGCAAACCCATCACCAGGGGTGGAACACAGAAAGAATCAACCCAGAATATCATAATAGAGGTCAGTGGGCACAACATCATCATCCAAGAAGAACGTACTACAATAGAGATAATAGAAGTGAAAACTTTCACTACGATAGGGGGATGAATAACTACAACCCACACAAACAATACCAATATCAAGATAACTACAATTCTCCAAGATGGAATATGAACGGAAGATTCCCATATGGTAACAACCAATATCCACGATAGAGAAACAATGAAAGACAAGATTTTAGGAATAACTATGCTCAATACAATGATAGGAGGGAACGCCATTTTAGATATGAGGAAGTGACCCATACTCCAAGGAGATTCAACGAAGAATGGAATCAGCAGAACCAGGAATATCACTCGTACAACCCCTACGACCGAAGGAAGGAAAATCAGGGACACAAGAACACACCAACTACGAATAAGATAAGACCCACTGTCGGGGTACAAAACCAAGTGAGCATTCAACTAGACCAAAGAGCACCAAATACAAGACTGGCCAATAAAACTTCGAATGGAAACACAAATGACAACCAGAAAGCCTCCAATTCTGGACAACGTTTTTTAGAGGAACACCTACTAACCACCAAGGAACTAGAGAGAACTTCCATGAAAAGGAAGAATTCAAATACAGAAGAATTCCAACACCCAATGGAAAAAAGAAAAACCATAGGGGAAAAAGAGGAGGAAGGAGAATAAATAGCAAACGAACACAGAAAGTAGAAACACCGGAGAAAGGAGCTACCTATAAAGGAATCTACAACCTCAGCAGCACCATACTAACAGACAAAGAGAACTCGATTCTTAATTATGGCCTTTCCTTTGCCCCCTCCAAGGGGCTTAACAAATTCGACACGTTCGTCAGCATTAAACAATTTGTCAGGAAACTAACCCTGAAACGCCATTTTATGAAATCGCCTATAGAATCCAACATGAGAAGTCAGATCATCAGACAGAGTACGCAACAAAATACGGATCCTTATCAACATTCTGATTTGAAACCTAGTTCATCATTTTACCCTATAGCAAGTAAGGGTAACGCTATAGAAACCTTCGAGATGGTGGTAAGCAACGACTTGAGAAACATCAATCCGAAACAACTAACAAGACACAAGTACAACTTATCGAAGACCCAGATGAAAACTATCAAAGAATTAGAGAACAACAGAGACATAATAATAAAACCTGCAGACAAGGGAGGAGGCATTGTGGTTTTAAACAAAGAAGACTACAGTATGGAGTGTAAGAGAATACTATCCGACAAGGAAACTTACGAAATTCTGAGAAGTAACCCAGTAGAAGCATACAAGAGAGAACTGGATGGTATCCTAGGAGAGGCTCATGACAACGAGATCCTTAACCATAAAGAATACAGATATATGAGCATAGAGCACCCGATCACTCCAGTCTTCTATTACCTTCCCAAAATACATAAAACACTCCACAACCCTCCAGGAAGACCCATCATTTCCGGTATAGGGTCATTATCTAGCAATCTGTCAGAATACCTGGACAGAAACTTGCAGAAATATGTAACAAAGCTACCATCCTATGTGAGAGACTCAACCCAAATCCTAAACATCCTGGACAACACGGACTGGAAGGAAGGCTACCTACTTGTCACATGCGATGTGACCTCCCTATACACCAGTATACCACATGAGGGAGGTCTGGAAGCGGTTGAGTACTTCCTAAGGAAAGATCAGACAGTGCCAGATCTTCAGAAAGAATTCATCCTGGAAGGAATCAGCTACATCTTGACACATAATTACTTTCATCACGATGGGAAGTATTACAGGCAACTATGCGGAACAGCTATGGGGACTAGGTTCGCGCCGAGCTATGCCAACCTCTACATGGGCAGATGGGAGCACATCTTCTGGGATTCCTGCCCAGCCGGCGCGGACCTAGTGTCCTACCATAGGTATATAGATGACATCCTCATAATATGGAGCGGTTCCAAAGAGGATTTGGAACACACCTTGAGCGTCATGAACAAAAATATCAACAATCTCAAATTTACCTATGAGATCAGCAGCACTGAGATAACATTTCTGGATTTAAAGATAATGATCACCGATGGAAAAATCAAGACCTCCACCCATTTCAAACCAGTAGATTGTAACAATTACATTCACAACGAAAGCTGCCATCACTCAAGATGGAAAGAAAACATCCCGAAGGGACAATTACTCAGATTGAAGAAGAACTGTTCAGACCAAGATCTATGGGAAACCCAGGCAGAGGTACTTAAGACACGTTTCCTGGAAAGAGGTTATGACGAAGTGAGACTACAGAAGGACATAGAGGAGGTCAGAAGCAGGGATCGCAAAGAGCTTCTGAAATATAAGGACAAGAGAGTGAAAGTAGATGATAACACCGACCACATAGATGTTGCCTTCATTACTCAATATAGTGAGAACAGACGGGTAATAGAGAGAATTGTAAGAAGACATTGAAACCTACTGAGGAATGACGATATTATAGGGGAAACCCTCATTGAGAAACCAAGATTCATTTACCGAAAATCAGACAACCTAAAGAACATATTATCCCCCAGTATCCCACGTCTGAGAGACACAAGAGTAAAAGATACATCAGGAAAACACATTAAAGGATTTTATCCGTGCCCTAGCTGCAAAGCGTGCAAGAGGGGGCTAAAGACAAAGAAATTCACCTCCCACAATTCCAACACTGAATACGAAATAAAGAGTCTGATAAGGTGCAGCAATAAGGGGACGATCTACATAATCCAATGCAACTGTGGACTCCAATACGTCGGGCAGACCTCAAGGTGCCTAAAGGACAGAATACGGGAACACTTACTACAAATTGAGCACGGCAACACAGATACGGCACTATACAGCCACTTTGCCAATAAACACAGAGGAAACATAAAAGATCTGAATTATTTTGGGATCCAACTAATAAAACCAAATTGGAGAGGAGGGAACTACGAGAAGAAGCTCCTGATTGCAGAGTCAAGATGGATCTTCGACCTCGACTGCCTTTATCCAAAAGGTCTAAACAACAAGGAAGACTTATCCCATCTCCTAAGTCTAAAGTGAGCAGACAACCATACGAACATTAAAAGGACGAATACACACCCCTCTAGACAACTTAGAAAGTATTTGAGACCAATTAGAATCAAAGGCTCCCCCTCGAAATGAAAAAAAATACATCTAGCACCAAATAGTATGCCTTTCTAATCTCTGAACTTTGACTATTTTTATTTTTATTTTTATTTTTATGTTTCATCTGCTGTGACAGACATAGAAACTTGTCCTACTGTCACATCACGATGCCCCCTAGCTGACAGGTCTCCTCTTGCTCCTATGCTCACGCTTTAGGGTATCACAGTAATATCCCTCTATACTATGCCTTAAAGGACATGATTATTAAAAGATGACATTTCATTGAAGGGAATTCTCCATTACCCTCTATTCCTACTCGTTTCATTCATTTTTTAACATACTCCCCTTGGGCGCCTAAAAACAAAAGGGACATGATGTAACCCATCACACAACTATCGTCACTTGACATAAATCTAGTCCACCTCTTAGATTCCCACTTTAATCCACCTCTATCTCGCTCCAAAAATTCGCACAATAGATCACACATAACCTAAGGATGGCATCCAACATACATCCAACAATGAGTATTTCACTCAAACAAATTAAATATAGCAAATTTGTGGAAAATCACTTTCCGATTAATAATAATCATATTTTTTGTATACTTTTGGTTATATATTTTTGTGTGTACATTTTTATACATATTTCTTGTGTATATATTGTAAATATTTAGAATGACATATGCTACTAACGGTATACAAAACAGAATTCTGTTTTGGATATGACATACTATCAATAGACCCATGGGATAAGGTCTCTGATTCATATAGAAGTATCTTGAAAATTTGAGAACATGTGGCTGTATGTGGCCCCATATATGAGACTACACACATGCATTACAAATATTTGAAGCAACACATGTCAATCAATTGTGCGAAAACACAACTGCATGACAAAGTCTTGTACTATGATATTGATCAATCAGATCTTGATTTGTGGCAATTTTAGATAGAGACTAAGATGCGGCTCTCTAACTTCCGGCTCTGGGTGACAGCACCGGAAAGAATTTGGCCAAACATTGTTCCCTATTTCGGGAACAACTAGCACACACCTGATACCCACAGTATAAGTAACAAGATTACATCTATTGAAATCGGGTGGGCGGTCTGCACTAAGAAGGCAGAAACCAACATAAACATATAGATGGGACCGGAAACGCTCTCTTCCGACACTTCCGGTTATAGCGAGTCGCACCGGAAGTTACATTTGCTCAAAAAAATTACGCTACCCATCAAGGTAATAGGTAAAAACAATACAGGAACTCCCACAAGAGATAATGAGAAATCCCCACAAAAAATGATAAACACTAAGGAAAGGCCAAAAACATAGAAATAAAAAAAGAATTACACAAAAAAACGGATCAAAACATCCGGAAAAACATGTGACAACTTCCGGTATATCACTTCCGGTTCCGGTTAAACGTTTTTGGCGCTAAAATTTGGCGCCACAAACATAGAGATGATTGGTCAATTAAGGGTTTATAAGCTTGAGCTCACCAACACCATCTATCAGTCTTGAGAAAGGCCTCCTTGGCAGGCCGAAACGCGTTGACAAAATAGATGGTGAGTTATATTCCTATTATTTCTAAGAATACCTAAACAGTATCACACTATGTTAGCATTTGTTTTTTTGTAGGTCTTGAGGAATTTCCGGAGTATCATTATTTTTATCTCATTTTTTATATTTTTCATTATTTTTAACCTGTGACTCATCACTTTTTATAGGATTACACTTTTACATTACATTTTCACTTTCACATATATTTTTTTACATAATTTTATTTTTCAAAATTGGATCTTCAATACATCTACAAAACTTGAACTTATATACATCCTTAGGATTTCGACTCAGGAATTTTAAAGGAACATTTCATCATATGGACTGAACTCTAGGGACATTTACACCTCAGAAGTTTTTAGTCTACATTGTTCGATTTGTGCACACATTTGTTGCTCACAATATTTTTGAGTTGTGCAGAAAAGGTCTTTAGGCATTGAGTTTTTTACCTTTCTTTATTTATACCATTTTTTACACACCTACACTTTCGTACACACATTTTTTGGATCACATTTTTTGGATCACATTTACATTTGTATTTATTTGTGGTGTTTATTTGTGGTGTATATTTCAAGTGCTCACTGACAAGTTATTGCAAATCTTATTTTGGAACTGTTTTTTCTATTTTTTATATATTTTCCTTTATCTTACCACCATACTCACTTCTTTACACAGCACATTTACCACAATTGTTATGTTTAAAGTGACATTCTTGTACTTATGTTAAAATAACATTTTTGTACTCACATCACTGTGCAAAAAAACGCCAGCGAAACAACCTACCATATTATATACAGTCAACTATATCTACTTTTCAGATTGCCCTAGGCCATATCTTCTTAGAATTGTGGCCACATGGATCCATGTACTTAATTGTTGTTTTTAATTTGTGAGGTTGTATTTTATAATTTTAATTGTACATCCTATTGTTTTAACTATACAACGTCTGTTTTTATTGTATGAACCTATATACGTTTTTCGTGCTAATTGTAATAAACATTTTGTGTCATATATACCATAACCTACTTCTAGATTTATTTCTATGATATACACATAGAGACCATTCCAACACTAAGCCAAAGCTATACGAACCTAAGATCTAGCAATACATATATCAGACCCTGCCTCTTTTGGCGCTCCTCTCTATTCATTCTATAGAACCTATTTACCTAGTGGGTGATCTTGGGGGACCCACTGCAGACAGGAGCAAGAGGTCACCAAACGCAGCGCTGTAAGATATCATAATTTCCATTAATTTTAGAATAGGGTAGGGCATTTTTTTTATTTTGGGGGGCTTTGTTATTTTATTAGGGGGCTTAGAGTAGGTGCAATTAGCTTAAAATTGTTGTAATATTTTTCTAATGTTTGTAAATATTTTTTTATTTTTTGTAACTTAGTTCTTTTTTATTTTTTGTACTTTAGTTAGTTTATTTAATTGTATTTATTTGTAGGTATTGTTTTTAATTAATTTATTGATAGTGTAGTGTTAGGTTTAATTGTAACTTAGGTTAGGATTTATTTTACAGGTAATTTTGTAATTATTTTAACTAGGTAGCTATTAAATAGTTCTTAACTATTTAATAGCTATTGTACCTGGTTAAAATAAATACAAAGTTGCCTGTAAAATAAATATTAATCCTAAAATAGCTACAATATAATTATAATTTATATTGTAGCTATATTAGGATTTATTTTACAGGTAAGTATTTAGCTTTGAATAGGAATAATTTATTTAATAAGAGTTAATTTATTTCGTTAGATTTAAATTATATTTAACTTAGGGGGGGTGTTAGGGTTAGGGTTAGACTTAGCTTTAGGGGTTAATACATTTATAGAGTAGCGGCGAGGTCCGGTCGGCAGTTTAGGGGTTAATAATTGTAGGTAGGTGGAGGCGACGTTGGGGGCGGCAGATTAGGGGTTAATAAATATAATATATGGGTCGGCGGTGTTAGGGGCAGCAGATTAGGGGTACATAGGTATAATGTAGGTTGCGGCGGTGTGCGGAGCGGCAGATTAGGGGTTAAAAAAATATGCAGGGGTCAGCGATAGCGGGGGCAGCAGATTAGGGGTTAATAAGTGTAAGGTTAGGGGTGTTTAGACTCGGGGTACATGTTAGGGTGTTAGGTGCAGACATAGGAAGTGTTTTCCCATAGGAAACAATGGGGCTGCGTTAGGAGCTGAACGCTGCTTTTTTGCAGGTGTTAGGTTTTTTTCAGCTCAAACTGCCCCATTGTTTCCTATGGGGGAATCGTGCACAAGCACCTTTTTGAAGCTGGCCGCATCCGTAAGCACCGCTGGTATTGAGAGTTGCAGTGGCGGTATATTATGCTATACGCTACCTTTTTGGAGCCTAACGCAGCCCTTCTGTGAACTCTAAATGCCAGCGGTATTTAAAAGGTGCAGGGAAAAAAAATTCAGCGTTAGCTAGGCGGGTCGTTACCGACAAAACTCTAAATCTAGCCGTAAGATAGCGTTAATTAAATTTTAACCAATCAGTACCTAGCAAGGGGTTTTTAAATTAATCTGGTAGTGCACACCAACAGGCTATGATTACGGCAATGCCTGAAACGCGTAAGCCAGTGTGCCACGCTATCAAGTTATACAAGACTTTGACTGCTGTAAATATATCTTTTTAATGAAGAAAATAAATGTTAAGTTTTATTGAAAATACAAGGAGCGTGTCACCTTCTTTTGATTTTTTTTATAATCAACCTAGGCCTCTGATAAGTCCATAGCGGTAAAGTAGTAATCTCCCATCTCTGACTATGCGGCTCGAGCGGCTTGGTAGCTGAGAATCCTTTTCAGGTGGAGATTAAGAAATTACACCATGGCAGCGGGAGGTCTTGGTCCTGTTGCGCAGGAAAAGGTCGCTAGGGGTGAGTGATGGCCAGAAAGGGGAGGGATGGTAGGCCTCATGTGCACGTGAGGTAACCCCCCTCTCTCCCCATTGGGGGATGGTCATGTGATCTCTGAAACCCCTCAGCGTCATTTCCTTTTGAGCAGAGACCCCTCTGCTGCTTGTTTCCGTTGGGCCGTTGACCTCCTTGCTGTGCTGGGCCTTATTTTTGCTCTATGCCGCCATTTTCCGGTTCTGTTGGCTAAAAAGTTAATAAAGTTAGTTTAATAAAAATTTGACCTGTGACGGTCAAAATTTTTCTCATTAAAAAGTGGTCTGTGTCTTTATTTATGTTTGTTCATATTGTTAGTATAAGTTAGTAAGTTAAGTTAAAGTGTTCCTCTTCACTCCTGGAAACGCCCCGGTAAGCATTTAATCCCTTAAACATTTTCACAGTACAATTCTCAGTTTTTTTTCTGCCAGTTAATAGGTGGCAAGCTCAAAACACTATTCTGAAAGGAAACACTATGCATATCAAAATAACAGTAAAGTTAATGTACAGTGCATTATGAACAGTGTAATTTTTTTGATATTAGGTGTAATATTCAAGGTTTCTCCCTCTGTACTTTGTCTTCCATTGCAAACTTTTACACAGCAGAAAGCTCTCATTATTTCTATAGGAGACATCTCACCACTTGCAGGGACAGCCCCCTTTTTTTTTTTATAGAATTCCATTACGGTTTCATTTTTTTTTTTAAATGCCCTTTCTCTTGATAGTAAAGTGAGTGGATAATATAATGCCGGTGAGGGAAAATGTTATGTACAATGGCGTGCGCGCTCACAGAGGGAGGATTTTATAACCAAGTATGTGCCCAGCCCAAGATCGCCTTTAGATTAAAAAATATTAATGTAGACATTTTTTTAAAGGGACACTCAAGTCAAAATAAACATTTATGATTCAGAAAGAGCAGCAGGATTAAGACACTTTCCAATTTACTTCCATATCAAATTTTGCACAGTCTTTTTATATTCACACTTTTTGGGAAGAAGATCCTACTGAGCATGTGTACAAGCTCACAGGGTATACATATACTAGTCTGTGATTGGCTGATATCTGTCACATGATACAGGGGGGGGCGGAAAATGGGAGAAAAAATACATTTGACAGAAAAAAATCTACTGCTTATTTGAAATTCAGAGTAAGTGTTATTGCATTGTCTTTATATTATGTACTTGTTAATTCTGTAATTCTACTGCATTGAGTGGTCCATTAATGCAAAATGTTCTATGCTGTATTATGCAGTATGATCAAAGATATATTAAAGCAAAAGTATATATAGTTCATTGATGGCTAGTGTTAAAGGTCCCTTTAATAACCATAAGATCATAAGTTAATTCATGAAAACATAAACCTAGACAATGTATATCTTTCTGCAACATTAAATGTGCTTATGCTGAACATGGGGTAATGCATTGCTTTGCATACCTTATTTAAATATCTGTTTGTATATATATATATATGGCAGCAGCAGTGGTCATCACAATATCTAAATAAAACAAATAATCCTTAGACCGCCATCCCCCCACATCGCAAACTATCTAAATAAACTATTAACCCCTAAACCGCCTTCCCCCACAACACAAAGTAATAAACTAACATCTAAACCCCCTAAACTAACACTCCCTAACTTAACCCAAATTAAAATACCCCTAAATTTACTAATAAAATCCTAACTACCTTAAAGGGACAGTCTACAATAGATTTTTTTTATTGTTTTAAAAGATAGATAATCCCTTTATGACCCATTCCCCAGTTTTGCACAACCAACACTGTTATATTAATATACTTTTTACCTCTGTAATTACCTTGTATCTAAGCATGATCTGACAGCCTCCTGATCACATGACTTTTTATTTATTATCTACTGACTTGCATTTAGTACTGTGCTAAATCTAGGGCGTGAGCACAATGTTATCTTTATGACCCACATGAACTAGCAGTCTCCTGTTGTGAAAAGCAAATACAAAAGCATGTGATAAGAGCCTGTCTGTGGTGGCTTAGAAACAGGCAGACATTTAGAGGTTTAAATGTTATAAAGTATATTAATATAACAATGTTGGTTGTGCAAAGCTGGGGAATGGATGTAAACAAGTTTGTCCGAAAATTCACGCTTAAAAAGTTCTTGCTAGATAAATCCTCAGAGCAGAACAGTCAAGCCAACGTCAATTTGGAGCCCAATTTACATTTGGGCCAACATGAAGACCTGAAGGACTTTAAAGATTGTTGCACTCTGGAGGTTATGAGAGATCTATCTTGCAGTGGGGATCAATTCCATGGTCTCGGAACGCATTTCATAACTCCTCCTATAACAAAAAACAGGGATTTTTATCCCATACAAGCTAGAGGGCCATACATTAATGCCTTTCAACAAAGTGTTGAAAGAGATTTGTTACAATTGGCTAGTAAAACAGAGGAAAGGAGACATCACCAACATATTAATTTGACACATAGAGAGTCCATTGCTTTGAAAAAATTACAACTTAATAAAAATTTGGTAGTGAGAAATGCTGATAAGGGTGGTGCTATTGTTCTTATGAACAAAAGCTCTTACCTAACAGAGGCCAATAGACAGCTTGCGAATACATCCATCTATCGCAAACTGCCTTCAGATCCAACTAACATTTTTAAAAGAAGTCTTGGGGACCTGTTGGAGGATGGTCTGGCTCTGGGAATTCTACAAAGAAAGGACATTGAACTTTTAATACCTAAGTCCCCTGTCATACCAATCTTCCACCACGTCCCCAAAATTCATAAGGATGTCTTCTCTCCTCCTGGTAGGCCCATTGTTTCAGGCATAGGCTCCCTTCTGGAGCCTGTGTCTGAATGGTTAGACTTCATTCTACAGCCATTAGTTGTTAATTTGTATAGATATCTCAGGGACTCCAGTCATCTATTAGACAACTTAAAAAGTATAACATGGGAGGATACCTTTAACTGGGTGGTCATAGATATTGAATCTTTGTATTCGTGTATCCCCCACGATCAGGGATTTAGAGCTGTGAAATGGTTCATGGATAGAGATACAACTTATAAACAAGAAGAAAAGAATTTTGTCTGTGATTGTTTGGAGTTCCTACTAACCCACAACTATTTTATTTTCGATAAGGAGTTTTATCTCCAACTTTGTGGAACGACAATGGGGGCGAAATTCGCCCCCTCTTATGCCAACTTGTATGTGGGTTGGTGGGATCTCCAACAAATTTACTCTCATCAAAATACTTATATACATGATATCATCTTTTACAACAGATTTATTGATGATATGATCTTATATAATTGAAAATAGGGGGAAAGGGGTTTCTCACTTACAGATTTTCTAGAATACTTGAACACCAATAACAGTAAATTGAAATTCACAGGTGAATCTAACCTCTCTACAGTTAACTTTTTGGATCTTACCTTTTTGGATCTTACCACGGGCAACACCATTCTACATGCCCAGTCAGCACATCCACCCCACCTCCTCAAGTAAATTCCAAAGAGTCAATTTTTAAGACTTAAAAGAAACACTAACAGTGATAAAATTTACCTCAGCCAATCTAATGATCTAAAAAATAGATTGTTAGCCAGAGGATACGATTTGAGCCTCCTGGAAAAAGCTCAGCATGAAGCTAAGGCTGAATGTATAGCTAAACCAAAAAGAACGCATAAATTTTTTTCAGAAAATTCAGTAGTGTTCAGTACCCCCTATTCCAATCAGTACAATGAAATAGTTAATATCCTCAAGAAACATACTCCATTACTTAATAATGACCCTTTATTATCAAATTCACTAGCCGGAAACTTTAGGCTCCAGATTAGCCCCCAGCATGATACAAACAACATATTCCAACTCTACAACATGGCAACATAGCAACAGACGAGGTAATTTCAAATGTCACAATTTCAACTGTAAAGCTTGTAAATCCATCATTATTGGTAATAATTTTTATTCCAATAGTACGCTGAAAACATTCAAAATTCATTTTTATGCCACTTGCAGAACCAAATGGGTTGTGTATGTACTCAACTGCAACCTTTGCAAACAGCAGTATGTAGGTCAAACCTCCCGAGAATTCCGAGATAGGGTCAGGGAGCACCTGAAAGATGTTGAGAATTTCAACAAAAATTCAGCAGTTGCCAAACACTTCAATGGCCTGCACCTAACTGGTGTTACCAGCTTTGGAGTGCAGATCATTGAGGTGGTACACAAACCTACCAGAGGAGGAGACAGACATAAACTACTCACTAAAAGGGAACTTTTCTGGATTCTGAAGTTAGACACCAGACATCCTAAGGGTATCAACTTAGAATGGGATATCTCCTATTTCATAGATTGAAGTATTCTTTTCACATCATTTACATAATTTATAAGCACATTTTATAGCCTATTAAATGATCATTTATATTTTTGTTCTCACAATTGTAAACAGTTCATTATTGAACAATAAGATTGATCTACTTAACACATAATTTTGTATGAATAATTCTCATATGTCCTAGTTTCGCTAACATGCCTGTATGACTATTTGTAATAGATACATATCGTCCTAGGCTTAACTTTGTCAGCTATGGATTTGTTTCTTAGATTGTTAATTAGGCATTTTTCTTGATTGACCTTTCAGGCAACACACAGGACATATATATTAACATAGAAAAATATATCTTTTATTCTTATGTGTTAATCTTTAATGAGCCTGTTAGTATGCATACAAGGATTTTTTGTACCTTCATTTTTATTACATAAATTTTGTTTTAAATGTTTTTAAGGTGCTGTCAGTGTACTTTTTGGGGCGGCGTCCAATTACACCTATTACAGGTCAGTGATTGGTTGGTTGTACCCTTAAGTACACTGCAGGCACCTTCAGCATACACTCCTATGACTAAACTCCACTAGGGGGCGCGAAACACGTCAGGATTGCTGTCCTTGTTTACCTGCATTGACATGCAGTTTTTATACATACATCAATAAAGATATTTGGCTTTTAACTTTGCCCCCGAGTGCTCAGATTTTTGCCTTTTTCAGTAAAGGTGTTATCTATCGCTTTAAAAAATACAATGTTTTAGTGTAGATTGTCCCTTTAAAAAAAAAAACTTACCTGTAAAATAAAAAAACGAATCTTAACTTTAAAAATAAAAACCTAACATTACTACAAATAAAAAAACCTAGCATTAATAAAATTAAAAAACTAACATTACATAAAATAAAAAATCTAACCTTACATAAAATAAAAAAAATCCCTAACAAATAACAAAAGTCTAAGAATACCAAAAAAAAATAAAAATAAATAATTACCAAAAAACAAATATATAATCCTATTCTAAACCCCCCCCCCACCAAAAAAAAAATATTATAAACTTTAAAAGTTCCTTTTGAAGGGCATTGCCTTAAAGCGATCAGGGGCCCCATCCAATATGCAGCGTCACCCGCAAAAGCCAGCAACACCGTTTTTTGCGCGGGTTTGGTATCACATGTACGGCGTAGCATACAAGTTACGCGCGTATATTTCAGCCTTCGCCCGTATTTTTTTTACCCATAGACTGACATAGAAAACATGCGCAATTTGGTATCCAATATACAGCGTAAGTACTTATGCGCGCAGAATTCAGAAAATCTACTCCATTCTCATCTCGCCACAAATTGCAGGCGCAGCAACCCTTGCACTGACTTATAAACCAACGTAACTCTCTGAAGGCCTAACAAATGCATGCTTAACAATATACATATCAGCATCTTGATCTCAAACAGTTAAACCTCTTCCAAGCATTTATTATTCCTGCCACTGCAAGTGTGTCACACCAATCACAAACAGCACAACCTCTCAACAGGAAGCCTAAAAAACCCGCCAAAGCACATCCTCATTAGCCACCATGTTTCCCCTGCTTTCCATAGAGAGGCAGCATCATGGGGCACAAGGGGTGCATCATGGCACACACGGGGTGCTGGAAGCCCTACAAACCCCTGTTGTTCCATCTATACATGCTGATTCTATAGTTGCTGCTGAGGTCCCTGGTCATGGTGCTGCCCCTGCTGCTGCCCCGGATGCAGCTGGTCATCGAATTACATACTGCGGATTTCCACTGCATGTAAGTGAAACTACTACATCCCACCCCCTTCCCTTAACCACCCTAATTACTGAAAATATCTCATTAGTTTAATTCATGTTTAGGTCACTATGATTTATTGACTATCATTAAGAAGAATGAAAATGGATGTTTATACCTTATGTTCACACCTTCTGTAAATACATTATTATTTAGATATATATACCCATGTGCAGGGATAGGCAAGGTGTCCTTCACTAAAGGTCTTTACTTTAGAAAATGTCTGCCACAGCCTTGGTTCGTGCCTATCCCTGCCCATGTGTCAATTTCTATTGGATGTGAGAAACCTTGATTTACATCTTAGAAGTGAATATTACTATATGTACCCTTCATACACAACTATGTGATGTGGTTTATAGAACATGAATATGTCATAAACATGATAATATTAACTTTTTTGGCCCATTTCCACACAGGCCTTATTATATGTTTAAACAATATTAGTGTACTTAAACACCCCTCACATGGATGTGGATGACAATTATATGGTCAATAACAGAGGACAAGATTTATGGTGAACTATAAGAATATTTATTTATTTTTAGGCTTCTTGGATGAGGGGGCTGAGGTGACTGTAGTGGATTTCCTTGTTCTCCTGGTTTGTGAAGATTCAGATAATTCTGCTGGAGTGCTGGCCACAGATGATAGGCTGGAGGCAGTGTCCTGCCGGTGTGTAAAGTGCTCAACCAACACACCCAAGAGTTGATTTTGTTCCCGCCATCTATTGTCCATCTGCATCTGCATATCAGACAGAGTTCGCATCATCTGCGACTGGTTTTGAACAATTCCATTAAATGATGCTGCCATGTCCCTCTGCAGCTCTATGCTACACTTGTGTAACCTCTCTTGGCTCCTGTGTAACCTCTCTTGGCTCCTGTGAAACCTCTCTTGGCTCCTGTGAAAACTCTCTTGGCCTCTTTGTCTGCTCTCGCAGCTTGTACACCAAGGGGAGAATACAATGCATCCACAGGCTCTTGAGCAGCAGGGCTTCTAGGTGCTTGAGGTGCAGGTTCAGCTGCATCTGATGGTGCTTGAGGGACAACTTCAGCTGCATCTGCTGGTGCTTTAGGGACAACTTCAGCTGCATCTGCTGGTGCTTGAGGAACAACTTCAGCTGCATCTGCTGGTGCTTGAGGGACAACTTCAGCTGCATCTGCATGTGCTTGAGGAACAACTTCATATAATTAGAATGTCTTCCAGCGCCCAACCTAATTCCTTAAAGCTCCTGGATAATAGGGTACCTAGCTTACCCTAGTTAGAAATACAAATACAACAATAGTCCAAGAGCGCCAAAGAGAAGGCAAAAGGAATAGTCTGATAAATTAAGTGAAAATACGTTAAAATTGGTCAAACATTTATTAACAAATCATAATTATTAACATGGATCCATGTGTACTATACATACATACATATACAAACTAAAAAGATTGAATTTTTCGAATATAAAAGATTGAATTTTTTGAATATAAAAATGATATAAATGTAAAAGAAATATCTTATGAGGTCTCTCCAAAATAGGGAGATCAACAGATACGGAGATCAACAATGGGAGTTAAAAAACTTGCAGTGATATAATATTGCATCTACTAAATGTGTCCAATAATTGTATTGTATCCAATGGACGTATCCAATAGATGTGTTCTGGTAGTAAGACTTTCAATAAGGTAAATCCATAAGAAAAAAATCCAGTACTGAAAACTAGTGAAGTCCAAACGAAAATTATGTGAATTCCGTGATAAACAATATATATATATATATATATATATATATATATATATATATATATATATATATATATATATTGTGAAAAAAATAAAAATGTAAAAATTATGAAAAAAACTGTAAAAAACAAAAATAAAAATGTAAAAAATATATATAAAAGATATATAAATATATAAAAATATATAAAAAATATATAAAAAATATAAAAAATGAAGAAGTGAAAAATGTGGAAAAAAATGTGTTATAAATTGTCGAATAAGTACAATGAAATAAGGAATAGGTGTAATCCAAATTGATATTGAGTGTTAATAAGTGATCCTCCTTATAAGTGTTTCCTTATAGGTGAATGTCTTGTATGTATCCGTGTGAGTAGTGGAAGTTTTTCCTTCTGTTATCCTTTCAATAATTTCCTAGTAGTTCCTGTGAATAACAAAATATAACATAGTGCAATAACGTTTCCAAATATAAATGATATTAAAATAAGGCTCACCAAATTGTCAACGCGTTTCGGCCTCTATATCAGGCCTTTCTCAAGACTATCTTATGGTGAGTACTGGTGGCTCTATTTGTATGTATTGATAACCAATAGATTGTCGTGGTTTTGGCGCTAAACACTCATTGACATTAACCCGGAAGTATCCTTTGTATTTCACTTCCGGTATAAACCTTAGTATTCTCATCAATATTATTATTGCGTCTACAATTAACTATATTTCTATTCCAACATATATTAGCCCATTGGGTTATTGTGTTATATGGAAGCTGTATTTATAATGTGGTAATTGTTATTTCAAGGGATCTCTCCGTGAGCGTCAAACCGGAAGTGACATGCTATTTGTTTACTTCCGGTTTCGGTACTAGATAACAGTGAACATCCTATGTGGGTCAATTTAATAAAATCCGCATGTGAGCGTCTAACCGGAAGTGACATACTATTTGTTTACTTCCGGTTTTGGTTTCGATACTAGATAACGGTAAACATCCTATGTGGGTCAATTTTGTAGAAACTGTATTAGCAATGAGGAGAGCAATAATATCCGGTGAGATATTCAAATAGACAGATAAAAATACATTAATCCAAAAAACATTAATATAAAAAACTGATATATAAGAGACTAATATATGAAAATATTTAAAATCTTTAGAAATATTTAATTGAATGAAAAATACATGAAATTACATAAAATTCCATAAATGAATCGTGTATGTTTTAAAGTCCATAAGTCAGAGATCTGCATAAGTGCAAGAATTAGAACCTGATAGGAAGTCTTATATCCTTGCAAATAGATTCCATAAAATTACATAAAACTACCCTAATATAGAGAAAGATAAATAATCTAAAAGTATCAATAAGATCAGTGTACTTCTGTGGAACACTTTAAACAGGGACAAAAAATCTATAAAAAGGATAATCAATAAATATTATAATTAAAATTATTTTAAAATTATTTTAAAATAGCATATGCATACATGCACTGCATACAGGGAACTATCATTGAATATAAATGGGATCAGACAATGTATGGACAAGACTCAGTGGGAATTAACATTTGGCCATAGAGAGCTAGTATGATAATACATGCAAACTAACTAAATGTTGCTTCTTTCTGAGTGTCAAGAATTCTTAATACTCAATAAGTGTGAGAGATCCTCTCTATTATTCAAGCCCCTGGGGTATATACAGTCAATATTAAAAATCCATTTGGATTCAGTAGTGAGTAGGCGTCATTCATAATCACCTCCCCTCCAATTAGGTGTCACTATTTGTATGCCTATATAATTAAAATCTTTGTGACTTGCTCGATGGTGATTGGTAAAATGTCTGTAAAGTGCTGTCTCAGTGCTTTCATGCTCAATCTTTAATAAGTGTTCTCTGATACGATCTTTAAGAGTTCTGGACGTTTGTCCTATGTATTGGAGTCCACAGCTGCACCATATCAAATAGATAACTCCTCTATCACTACATCTTATAAGATCATTGATCTTATATCTCACCTTCGAGTTGAAAGAAGTGAATTCTTTAGTTTTCACACCTCTTTTACAGGCTTTACAATTTGGACACGGGAAAAAAACCTTTGATTTCCCTGCCAAATACATCCCTTGTTCGGTTGGATACTTTCTTAGGTATACTGGGGGACAATTTACTTTTGAGGTTATCAGTCTTTCTGTATATAAAGACAGGTCGTGTCGTCAATTTGTCCCCTATTATTTCATCGTTTTTTAAAAGTGACCAATGCTTCTCTATGATTCTCTCCACGATATGTCTATTTTCATTATATTCTGTTATAAATCGAATAGTGAGTGGATTATCTTCAGAGTAGTTAATCATTTTCTTAGGTTTATATACCAGGAGCTCTTTTCGATTTTTCTTCCTAACCTCTTCCATAGTCTGAATTAGGGATTCTTCATCATAACCCCTTTCCAGAAAATTATTTTTAAGGATAACAGCTTGTTCTTCCCACTTGATGGGATTGGAACAATTTTTCTTTAGTCTTAGAAATTGTCCCTTTGGTATATTAGTCTTCCATCTGTTAAGGTGACAGCTTTCTCGATGGATATAATTATTACAGTCCACTTTCTTAAAGAAAGTGGACGTTTCTATTTTGCCTTCAATTATATCGATTTTTAGATGTAATTTCATGTATTTTTCATTCAATTAAATATTTCTAAAGATTTTAAATATTTTCATATATTAGTCTCTTATATATCAGTTTTTTATATTAATGTTTTTTGGATTAATGTATTTTTATCTGTCTATTTGAATATCTCACCGGATATTATTGCTCTCCTCATTGCTAATACAGTTTCTACAAAATTGACCCACATAGGATGTTTACCGTTATCTAGTATCGAAACCAAAACCGGAAGTAAACAAATAGTATGTCACTTCCGGTTAGACGCTCACATGCGGATTTTATTAAATTGACCCACATAGGATGTTCACTGTTATCTAGTACCGAAACCGGAAGTAAACAAATAGCATGTCACTTCCGGTTTGACGCTCACGGAGAGATCCCTTGAAATAACAATTACCACATGATAAATACAGCTTCCATATAACACAATAACCCAATGGGCTAATATATGTTGGAATAGAAATATAGTTAATTGTAGACGCAATAATAATATTGATGAGAATACTAAGGTTTATACCGGAAGTGAAATACAAAGGATACTTCCGGGTTAATGTCAATGAGTGTTTAGCACCAAAACCACGACAATCTATTGGTTATCAATACATACAAATAGAGCCACCAGTACTCACCATAAGATAGTCTTGAGAAAGGCCTGATATAGAGGCCGAAACGCGTTGACAATTTGGTGAGCCTTATTTTAATATCATTTATATTTGGAAACGTTATTGCACTATGTTATATTTTTTGTTATTCACAGGAACTACTAGTAAATTATTGAAAGGATAACAGAAGGAAAAACTTCCACTACTCACACGGATACATACAAGACATTCACCTATAAGGAAACACTTATAAGGAGGATCACTTATTAACACTCAATATCAATTTGGATTACACCTATTCCTTATTTCATTGTACTTATTCACCAATTTATAACACATTTTTTTCCACATTTTTCACTTCTTCATTTTTTATATTTTTTATATATTTTTTATATATTTTTATATATTTATATATCTTTTATATATATTTTTTACATTTTTATTTTTGTTTTTTACAGTTTTTTCATAATTTTTACATTTTTATTTTTTTCGCCATATATATATATATATATATATATATATATATATATATATATATATATATATATATATATATATATATTGTTTATCACGGAATTCACATAATTTTCGTTTGGACTTCACTAGTTTTCAGTACTGGATTTTTTCTTATGGATTTACCTTATTGAAAGTCTTACTACCAGAACACATCTATTGGATACGTCCATTGGATACAATACAATTATTGGACACAATTAGTAGATGCAATATTACATCACTGCAAGTTTTTTAACTCCCATTGTTGATCTCCGTATCTGTTGATCTCCCTATTTTGGAGAGACCTCATAAGATATTTCTTTTACATTTATATCGTTTTTATATTCGAAAAATTCAATCTTTTATATTCGAAAAATTCAATCTTTTTAGTTTGTATATGTATGTATGTATAGTACACATGGATCCATGTTAATAATTATGATTTGTTAATAAATGTTTGACCAATTTTAACTTATTTTCACTTAATTTATCAGACTATTCCTTTTGCCTTCTCTTTGGCGCTCTTGGACTATTGTTGTATTTGTATTTCTAACTAGGGTAAGCTAGGTACCCTATTATCCAGGAGCTTTAAGAAATTAGGTTGAGTGCTGGAAGACATTCTAATTATATTATTTTCTGTTTCTAGCAACCTTTCAGCAGCCTACCTAGATGTTTTAATATATGTTTTAATATATGTTTTAATATATGTTTTAAATATGTTTTTATTTAATTTATCTCATACTAGTATTAGTGGGACACACCTCTTTTGTGGTATATATCTTTTGTATTTGTTGCACTTGCTACATTACAGTTTTACATTTTTACTATTTTTAAATACCCTTTTCTATTATGGACGTAACCAAGTCCATTAGACAGGATATTACTTTGGATATCCACCATTCCAATACTAACACAGAACATAACAATACTGGGGATTTAGATCTTGCCACTATTTTCAAAACCTTAGAGAAGCTACTCATACAAGAAGTCAAATTCAAAGCAGAAATATCCTTTTTTTTTAAAATGTCTTGAACTCAATATTATCCCGAAAGGGTTAGTGATTAGAAAAGACTGTGCATTTCAGACAGAGGACCAGAAATTTCTTAAACAATGGTCAGAGGCTCTAATAGAGACATCTAGGAAACTGATGCAGACCATTATTGATTATAGAGAATCCATTTTGAGCCAAGTAGATATTGAAATTAAGAACACAGAGGATAATCTCATTGGCCCAGATGGATACATAATAGAATGTAAGAACTTTCTAGATAGGAAAGAGAACCTGACTAAGAAGGTGACTAAAATAAGAGAAGACATAACTAATAAGAAATCAAAGAAATTGAATAGGGAATTAGAACTGATTAAATGTAATCAAAATCAGACAAATGAACACATAACGAATGATACTAATACTAACACTAATGAAAATGCACATATAGAAAATAAAAATGAGGGAGAATGGGTAGAAGTGACTAGTAAGAGAAGAGGGTTAAGATCTAGGATACCATCCATTAAAGAAGATAGGAAATATCATGATACTGGTAACCCACACACATATCATTATGGATCGAGTAATCCCACCTATACACCCAGAAATGACAGATGGAACCAAGGCTCTTTCAATAGAGACGGCAATAGAACCCCTAGAACACCATTTCGTCATGAAAGATATGCGAGGGGTCCCGCTGGCTGGGGAAGTATGAATAGACCTTATTGGCCCCAAACTCCAAACTTTAGTCACCAATATGACAAGGGATATGAATCCAACCGATTTCCTAGAGACTCCCCACAAGAGATAACATCCGAGGACATATCCACTCTCCATATAGACATAATAACAGGAGACGGGAATTACCGTATCCAAACTACTACCAGAGACAACTTCGAAGACCATATGGTAATAATAGAGAAAACCAAGACACATATTGGGGACAAGGGGGATATCCAAGATACCAAAATCGGAGACACCCACAGTCATATAACAGAGGGGACCAATGGTATAACTATCACCACAATGATTATTATGAATCTCCCAGACATAATTACCCAAGATCACGACCAGATCCAAATTCGCATGGAACAAACCCTCAATTCCAACAAGGAAAAAGACAACAGAATAAGAAAGCAACAAGTACAGGTACAAATGAAGAACATCAAGCATCAACATCAGGGCACTCTTTTTTAGGGATACATCAGAAAGTACCCAAAGAATTAGAAAGGGGATCTTTGAAGAGAAAGAACCCAAACTCAGAGGAATTCCAAACCCCAACAGACAAAAGAAGACCCACAGAGGTAAGAGAGGAGGAAGAAGACTGAATAAAGAAAAACCATCTTCCTCCCTACCAGATGCTAAAACTATCACAAAAGGTATATTCAATTTAAGCTCTAAAGAACTAACAGAGAAGGAAACATCTGTGCTAAGTTATGGACTGTCGTTCGCTCCATCTAAGAGTTTGAACAAGTTTAATACTTTCATAAACGCCAAAGAATTAGTCAGGAAACTGACACTCAAAAGACATTTTATGAAAACACCATTGGAAATACAAACTACTAACCATGCTCATTCATGCACCCAATCTACCAATGAAAACATCTACCTACATACAGATCTAAAACCCAGATCAAACTTTTATCCAGTAGCAAGTAAAGGCAATGCCATAGAAACATTCAACACTATGATCTGTAATGAGATCAGAGATATCAACTACAAAAAATTGAATAGACACAAACATAACCTTTCAAAAGAACAAATGGAAACCATAAAGACCCTCGAAAAGAATTACGACTTGGTTATTAAACCAGCGGACAAAGGTGGGGGCATCGTAGTCTTAAATAAAATAGACTACGATTACGAATGCGACAGAATTCTATCAGATCGACAGACGTATGAAGTACTAAGAAGAAATCCAGTTGAGATCTTCAAAAAGGAATTGGAAGAACTATTGGGAGAGGCTAAGAGAATGGGGATTTTAAACGAGAAAGAGTTTAAATACATAAATACCAAATACCCCATCACTCCAGTTCTATACTACCTCCCCAAAGTTCATAAATCGCTTGACAAACCCCCTGGTCGGCCGATAATATCAGGGATAGAGGGTTTATCTAGTAATCTATCCGAATATATAGATAGATTGCTACAGAAATACGTCATCCAATTACCGTCATATCTGAGAGATTCGACTCAGGTACTAAATAAACTGGAAAATATAGAATGGGGAGAAAACTACATACTCGTCACCAGTGACGTCACATCCCTTTATACCAGTATACCACACGAGGGTGGTATAGAGGCAGTAGATTTCTTTTTGAGAAAAGATGATAACCTACCTGAACCACAAAGGGGGAATTTATCCTTAATGGGATACGGTTCATCCTGACCCATAATTATTTCAGCAATAATGGAGTCTTTTTTAATCAAATATGTGGTACAGCCATGGGGACCAGGTTCGCGCCTAGCTACGCTAATTTGTATATGACTATTGGGAACTCATTTTTTGGGAGTCATGCCCAGCTAGCGCGGACCTGGTCCTCTACAACAGGTACATAGACGATATCATTATGATATGGAAGGGATCTAAAGAAGACTTAGAACACACTTTGAAAGTCATGAACAACAATACCTGTAACCTCAAATTCACATATGAGATGAGCAATAAGACAATCAACTTTCTGGATCTAAAAATCGATATCATTGAAGGCAAAATAGAAACATCCATTTTCTTTAAGGAAGTGGACTGTAATAATTATATCCATCGAGAAAGCTGTCACCTTAACAGATGGAAGACTAATATACCGAAGGGACAATTTCTAAGACTAAAGAAGAATTGTTCCAATCCCATCAAGTGGGAAGAACAAGCTGTTATCCTTAAAAATAAATTTCTGGAAAGGGGTTATGATGAAGAATCCCTAATTCAGACTATGGAAGAGGTTAGGAAGAAAAATCGAAAAGAGCTCCTGGTATATAAACCTAAGAAAATGATTAACTACTCTGAAGATAATCCACTCACTATTCCATTTATAACAGAATATAATGAAAATAGACATATCGTGGAGAGAATCATAGAGAAGCATTGGTCACTTTTAAAAAACGATGAAATAATAGGGGACAAATTGACGACACGACCTGTCTTTATATACAGAAAGACTGATAACCTCAAAAGTAAATTGTCCCCCAGTATACCTAAGAAAGTATCCAACCGAACAAGGGATGTATTTGGCAGGGAAATCAAAGGTTTTTTCCCGTGTCCAAATTGTAAAGCCTGTAAAAGAGGTGTGAAAACTAAAGAATTCACTTCTTTCAACTCGAAGGTGAGATATAAGATCAATGATCTTATAAGATGTAGTGATAGAGGAGTTGTCTATTTGATATGGTGCAGCTGTGGACTCCAATACATAGGACAAACGTCCAGAACTCTTAAAGATCGTATCAGAGAACACTTATTAAAGATTGAGCATGAAAGCACTGAGACAGCACTTTACAGACATTTTACCAATCACCATCGAGCAAGTCACAAAGATTTTAATTATATAGGCATACAAATAGTGACACCTAATTGGAGGGGAGGTGATTATGAACGACGCCTACTCACTACTGAATCCAAATGGATTTTTAATATTGACTGTATATACCCCAGGGGCTTGAATAATAGAGAGGATCTCTCACACTTATTGAGTATTAAGAATTCTTGACACTCAGAAAGAAGCAACATTTAGTTAGTTTGCATGTATTATCATACTAGCTCTCTATGGCCAAATGTTAATTCCCACTGAGTCTTGTCCATACATTGTCTGATCCCATTTATATTCAATGATAGTTCCCTGTATGCAGTGCATGTATGCATATCCCATTTTAAAATAATTTTAAAATAATTTTAATTATAATATTTATTGATTATCCTTTTTATAGATTTTTTGTCCCTGTTTAAAGTGTTCCACAGAAGTACACTGATCTTATTGATAATTTTAGATTATTTATCTTTCTCTATATTAGGGTAGTTTTATGTAATTTTATGGAATCTATTTGCAAGGATATAAGACTTCCTATCAGGTTCTAATTCTTGCACTTATGCAGATCTCTGACTTATGGACTTTAAAACATACACGATTCATTTATGGAATTTTATGTAATTTCATGTATTTTTCATTCAATTAAATATTTCTAAAGATTTTAAATATTTTCATATATTAGTCTCTTATATATCAGTTTTTTATATTAATGTTTTTTGGATTAATGTATTTTTATCTGTCTATTTGAATATCTCACCGGATATTATTGCTCTCCTCATTGCTAATACAGTTTCTACAAAATTGACCCACATAGGATGTTTACCGTTATCTAGTATCGAAACCAAAACCGGAAGTAAACAAATAGTATGTCACTTCCGGTTAGACGCTCACATGCGGATTTTATTAAATTGACCCACATAGGATGTTCACTGTTATCTAGTACCGAAACCGGAAGTAAACAAATAGCATGTCACTTCCGGTTTGACGCTCACGGAGAGATCCCTTGAAATAACAATTACCACATGATAAATACAGCTTCCATATAACACAATAACCCAATGGGCTAATATATGTTGGAATAGAAATATAGTTAATTGTAGACGCAATAATAATATTGATGAGAATACTAAGGTTTATACCGGAAGTGAAATACAAAGGATACTTCCGGGTTAATGTCAATGAGTGTTTAGCGCCAAAACCACGACAATCTATTGGTTATCAATACATACAAATAGAGCCACCAGTACTCACCATAAGATAGTCTTGAGAAAGGCCTGATATAGAGGCCGAAACGCGTTGACAATTTGGTGAGCCTTATTTTAATATCATTTATATTTGGAAACGTTATTGCACTATGTTATATTTTTTGTTATTCACAGGAACTACTAGTAAATTATTGAAAGGATAACAGAAGGAAAAACTTCCACTACTCACACGGATACATACAAGACATTCACCTATAAGGAAACACTTATAAGGAGGATCACTTATTAACACTCAATATCAATTTGGATTACACCTATTCCTTATTTCATTGTACTTATTCACCAATTTATAACACATTTTTTTCCACATTTTTCACTTCTTCATTTTTTATATTTTTTATATATTTTTTATATATTTTTATATATTTATATATCTTTTATATATATTTTTTACATTTTTATTTTTGTTTTTTACAGTTTTTTCATAATTTTTACATTTTTATTTTTTTCGCCATATATATATATATATATATATATATATATATATATATATATATATATTGTTTATCACGGAATTCACATAATTTTCGTTTGGACTTCACTAGTTTTCAGTACTGGATTTTTTCTTATGGATTTACCTTATTGAAAGTCTTACTACCAGAACACATCTATTGGATACGTCCATTGGATACAATACAATTATTGGACACAATTAGTAGATGCAATATTACATCACTGCAAGTTTTTTAACTCCCATTGTTGATCTCCGTATCTGTTGATCTCCCTATTTTGGAGAGACCTCATAAGATATTTCTTTTACATTTATATCGTTTTTATATTCGAAAAATTCAATCTTTTATATTCGAAAAATTCAATCTTTTTAGTTTGTATATGTATGTATGTATAGTACACATGGATCCATGTTAATAATTATGATTTGTTAATAAATGTTTGACCAATTTTAACTTATTTTCACTTAATTTATCAGACTATTCCTTTTGTCTTCTCTTTGGCGCTCTTGGACTATTGTTGTATTTGAGGAACAACTTCAGCTGCATCTGCATGTGCTTATGGGACATCTTTATCTGCTGGTGCTTGTGGGACATCTTCAGCTATATGCTCATCTGCAGATGGTGGAGCTCTCCCAAGGGAAGAGGATGGTGGAGCTCTCCCAAGGGAAGAGGATGGTGGAGCTCTCCCAAGGGAAGAGGATGGTGGAGCTCTCCCAAGTGAAGAGGATGGTGGAGCTCTCCCAAGGGAAGAGGATGGTGGAGCTCTCAGGGTGGATTGGTAGTCCCATTTATGACCAGTGTATGACCACTCAGCCTGTCCAGTTTGCACTTCTTGGGACATACCCTGTGTGTAAAAGCAATGACTGCCCTGATATTGTGTTGGGGGGGGGGGGGGAAAGACATGGACCCTTTGTGGCTGACTTGGCTCCCCCTCAAAGCCAAAAGAAGAGTATTCCTCTGGCCAGGAATCTTGCCAGGGCTCATATGGCACTGGTGGTGGAATCACTTCCGGGTCCTCAACTGAAGCTATCCCACCCAGCTCATGCCTGGGAGCATAATGTTCACATGGTTGCCTGAAGACTGGTGGTGGTGGTGGAGGTGGCGGCATGCCTGTTTGCAGCCTGGTGACAGGAGGTTCTGTGGAGGAGTCAAATGATGAGAGGGATTAGTACAGTCATATATATGTCCATTTGGGCATACAATGTACATTGATACATGCTAGGGCCTATACTCATTCTCATGTCAAACTCTATAACATGCATGTGCACAATGTGATTTGTGATATGAGGGATTTTAATCTGCACAGTATACAGGTATTTGTTTCACACAATAGTTATGTGTACATGTCAATGATGGAAAAGTGACACTATGGTCACACAATTTACTTTAGCCTGATGTAGGCACAGAACCTGCTTTCTGAGCTAAAAGTATTGTGATGGCTATAGTGTTCATTTACTGAAAACTCTACATGTGGCTTGTGGCCTGTGTTACTCTGAGACATGTTAGTATTGCACTATTCCACCTCATATCATGAATTGCATTGTGTTAAGTAGCATTAATGTCAAATATAATTGTAGATGTTTTTGTTAGTAGGCCAAATACCATGCTCCTCATTTTGTACATGAATGTGTGACATTAAAGGATGTTATATCTCAAATACATATCATAGTGGTGTGTGGGATGTTACTCACCAGCATGAGGTGCTGTGGTTGCAGCCCCTGAGTCACGAGCTGTATTCTGTGTCCAGGGATGGACCACCGCCTGTTCCCCTCTGGTGCATGGCTTCCTGCCCCATCTTCTCTTTCACCCGCCTCTTACAGTTATTCCACCTTTTTTTAAGGCCCTCAACAGTCCTCCTCTGCGGGGCCACACTGTTGACGGCATCCTCTACCATCAACCATGCTGTTTTACGCCTTCTGGCAACACCTTTGCCCTTCTCCTGGCCAAAGAGGGCACTGTGGTTGTCCATGATGGCCTGGACTAGGGCAATATTCTCATCGAATGAGAAGTTAGGACATCTCATCCTCTCATCTTCTGTGGACATCTGGCTTGCTCCCTGCGATGTCCCTGGTGTGGGTTCCTCCCTATCCTCTCCCTCCTCCCCCCTTCTGTCCCCATGTGCACGCTCTGTCCCTCTTCTAGATGTGCCTGGTCTCTGGGCATCTCCCCTCCCATCATCCCTTCTAGCTCTCCCTCTCCCAACTCCACTTACTCCCTGACGGGGACCCCGCTGCTCCTCCTGTCCTCTACAATACTCCTCTACCTGCCACTCCTCTCCCCTCCTCCCCTCCGCCCTACCTCTCCCTGCCATCCTCACACTACACACACTCACACACTCACTCCCAGTTCAATCACACACAATCACAACCAAACACTCAGCCTATCACACTGTAAAATTGAAATAAAATGTATGAGGTGTTAGAAAAAAAAAAGTGTTGTGTATTTTGTATATGTATGTATGCAATATGTGTGCAATATGTAAAAAGATGTGTAAGTGTACAAGCTTAACCAACCAACAATGCGAACTAACTAACTCCTCTGTTTGCGCCTCTCTCTCTCTACTCTAACTAATCCTCCACTCCACTGTAGTGTGCTGTAGCTCAACGAACCATCCAAACACACTGAAGAAAATGGCAGCTGCGCATGGGTTTATATATGACTTTTGAATAGCGTAATTACGTGGCGCATTTTTAGATGTAGTCGCGGGTGATTTTTACGAGTGTTAGCCTAATTTGCATAAAACTACTCTTTATTGAGACTTTACGTGGACAAAATACAGGCGTAAGTTACTTGCAACGAGTAAAATGTGTATTTGCGCACTTTTCGGAAGAAAGCCAGTTTGTCCTACTTACGCCACTTTAGCATCTGACGGCGCATTATGTGTAATAACCCCATGTGCGGGGTGAAATTACAGGCGGCATGGGTTCCCTCGCTTGCGCCAAAAACTACGCCGTATATCGGATCGCGCCCCAGCTCTTTTCCAAGTGGCAGTCCATCTTCATCCAGGCGGTCCATCTTCTTCTAGGCGGTAGTCCATCTTCTTCATCCAGGTGGTGGCGGCAGCAGTGGTCCTCATTTTGTGAGCTTCAACACAGAGGTCCTCTTCATACGGACTTCAGCCCACACTGAATAGTGAATGACAGGTTCCCCTTTTATATGGGGTTACCCTTGCATTCATATTGGCTAATTTGAATCTTCAAATTCAAATCAGCCAATAGAATGAAAGCAAAAAGCTTTCATCCTATTGGCTGATTTGAATTTGAAGATTCAAATCAGCCTATAGGAATGCAAGTGTATATAGATGAAGATGGACCACCGCCTGTATAAATAGGGTGTTAAGTTTTTCCCCCCACTTTTTTCTCTCTATTAGTTTCTATGTGGAAATACATGCACACGCATGCGAAAACTAAAGTTAGCCTCTAGCCCAAAATAAGTTTTTTTCCAACTTGTAATACCAGCGCAACCCGAAAAGCGCAAAAATCTTTAACACTAGCGGTTTCATCTAACACAAAAAATAAATAAAAAATACTTGTAATTTAGTCCTATGCACATATGATAATAACCATACAATATATCTAACAACTTATTGTAATATATCTATTAAAGGGCAATTAAACACAATTTAATTTCATAATCAAAAAATGCATAATAAAAAGACAATGCAAAAGCACTTACTCAAATTAGCAGTAGATACATTAAAATAAATGTCAAAATTTAATTCCATTTCCCCACTCCCCCGTATCATGTGACAGCCATCAGCAAATCACATTCACATATACCTATATACTGTGTAGATCCTCTGTAGGAGAAAGTACTCACATAAAAAACAATTGTGCACAATTTGATAATGGAAGTAAATTGCAGTGTTTAAAATTGCATTCTTTATCTGAATCATGAAAGTTAATTTTTTACTTTAATGTCCCTTTAAGTAATCAACTATTGGATACCTTAAACACTAATGTGCCTGTATAATATGACAATACTTTAGAAAAACCTCTTCATTTAACTTTGCGATTTTAGATGAAAATATACTCAAAAAATATACAGCAGTCATCAGACCACTGCTTCTTAACCCATTACGCCAACTGTTATGTGGCATATCTCAATCCCACCTGACTTTTCTGACCAGTGAGATTGACAGCCCCTGCTTGCATGCGATTGACTGTGTAGCAAGGAGGGCTGGCCCTGCTATGCACACGTCCCATAGAGTGCAATGATAAATGTGGGCAGAATTATATAACATTATTTTAGTGCTATTGTTATAAAACCTTTTTTTCCCTTTGATTTTTTTTTTAAAATATGCCCATTTTACAGACCCACTCTCTGCTCTCTGCTGAGTGGGTCTGTTTTTTTACACACTGCATCGGGCAAGCTGTATAGTCACAGCCCGGCCCGACCACGCCATAACATTAAGTGCAGCTCGGGCTGTGACTATACAGCTGGCCCGATGCGCTGTGTAAAAAAACAGACCTGCTCAGCAGAGAGCAGAGAGCGAGTCTGTAAAACCGGCATATTTTAAAAAAAGTCAAAGCGAAAAAAAGGTTTTATAACGATAGCACTAAAATAATGTTATATAATTCTGCACTATGTGCAGAATTATATAACATTATTTTTTAGGCTTACTGACACTTTAATAATATCACTGCTGTGCTTCACACACATAACTGTCGCTAGTTGTAACTTGAATGTTAAAACATTCTTGTACCATAAACGTCTGTCTAATGCTTACTGAATGTGCTAAGTGTAAAATGTCACCACTGGCTTCTTGTTTTTTTTTATATAAAATCAGATTAAAAGGTTTGCACATTTCAACAAGTTATCAACACGTACAGTCCTCTCATCCTGGTTTTTGAGATCTGTCGTTATCATAACCACAATATGTATTCAGTTGTGCGCAGAAAGATACAGAAAAGAAAGCCGTTCTTTTCCATCTTGGTACATTGTGTATCTCAAAGGATTATCGCCCACATTGGTACTAGATAAATACCTAATACAGGAGCTTGATAATACATATAAAAATAATTGTTGTTCTCCTTTATGTCTTCTAAAAAGTGTTGAGAGAATATGTATCCCTAAGCACTCAGTATTATAATATGTATATTTGCTTTACCAATAAACCAATGTTTGTAGCATAGGGTATTTACCCAATTATGTCTCACTTTTGACTCAAACTTATATGTGAAACAAACACCCATGTAGACCCATTCCTAATGGAGATACTACGGAAAGGTTCCTGATCATGGCTTAATTAAAACACCAGTAAATAAAATAAAGTGTTCCTAATGTGGTGCACATGTTTTTGCAAATTGAATGCTTCTTAATTAACAATAGTAATCCATAAAGGTATCCTGCATTAAGTCCAAACTGACATGGACTTAGTAGATATATTAGCAGCTTGTGGCAGATTCTATGGCCTTTTGCATTCTGTTAGTGATTGGAACAAATAAATCATAGTCTTTACACATGGATTAAACATGAGTAATTATACTCTAAATATCCAACAGTGTCACTGTTATAAAGTAGTACAGTCTCTTACTGGTACAAGGAATGTCTAACTAGGAATGCTTGCTAATATTTCCATGCCATGTCTGATGTCCTTGTCCACATTTTTGTAATCACAACAATAAATTTAGATTTTTTTTTATCCAGTGTTGTTGCTCCCCCATTCTTTTGATTGATAAATTAAAATACCCCTGAAAAGAATGTAAAGCTAGAAAAGTGTCAGCATAATGGCAAATGCATAGCTTTACTATTATTTAGTACATTATGTTACCTATTGCTTATGTTTCTTCATTATATGCAGCTATATCATGTTTTGAATTAGGCTGCTACTAATTTGTCTCCTCTTTCCATTGGGGAAGTCATTCAGTCATTAGAGACATACACGTCCATGTTTGTGTGAGGAATTAAAACTGGGGATTTGGATGCATAAAAGCACCCTCATGGAAACAACACTGTGTACTCACCACAACATCTTCCTTCTCCAATCTTATATTCTGTTTCACCAAGCCAGCTCCTTCCTTTCAATATATCTTTCAAGCTATCATTCTCTAGGGGGTTGTATGTCATATTCTATACTTTATCCTGAACTAAAAATTTCAGTGTTTCTGTAAGTTTAACCTTTTAATGCCGTTATTCCGTTGTATTCCGTCACAACGCCACTGGGCTTTAAAGCCGTTATGATGGAATACAACGTCATTGTAAACGGCTGTCCTGAAGCCTACTATGCTTGCAGGTTTTGATCACGGTCTGGAGGGAGTTCCTAGCGTCTTAGGGACACCCCCCAGACCCGATCCCATAGTTGAAATCTTGCGATCTTTTGCACGATCGCGTGATTTCAATTTGTCTACATCGGAACGCTGTTCCGATGTAGACTTTTTAACTCGGTCATGAAAGGGTTAAAAAGGCCACAGACAATTTATTCATAAAAGTACAATAAATAACATTGTGTAAACAAATAATTTAACCATCAGAAAAAGACAGAAGTGTTTGCCGTAACCCAACACCTGCCAGCTACACCAGCCAGACACGCCCAATTTCAAAATCCTCCTACAATATCTGGTAGGAGGTACCCACATAAAATTCCCTTCATAAAGGGATAGTCTAGTCAAAATTAAACTATCATGATTCGGATAGAGCATGCAATTTAAAGCAACTTTCTAATTTACTCCTATTATCAATTTTTCTTCATTCTCTTGGTATCTTTATTTGAATTTAAGCTTAGGAGCCTGCCCATTTTTGGTTCAGCACCTGGGTAGCGCTTGCTGATTGGTGGCTCCATTTAGACACCAATCATAAAGTTCTACCCAGGTGCTAAACCAAAAATACGCCGGCTTCTATGCTTACATTCTTGTTTTTTCAAATAAAGATACCAAGAGAATGAAGAAAAATTGATAAAAGGAGTAAATTAGAAAGTTGCTTAAAATTGCATGCTCTATCTGAATCATGAAAGTTTTATTTTGACTAGACTATCCCTTTAAAGACAGGCAAACACCCTGCCTTGCTGTGACTCCAAGCCAACGTAGGAAGAAAAGGGGAGGGAGGGAGCTTCTCCTTACACATTTTGATCCAGGCTGAGATTTTTTTCTAAACTCCCTACCAAAATTCCTCAAATACACCCGCTAACCTGCCTCTCACCTCAAATACTTTCCTCTAGGTTTGCCAAGATTTACCATGACAAAACAAATTATCTGTAAAACATAGATTATCTTACTGTGGCTTCAATATAACTTTCTTACCATGTCCCTTGTTCTATATATATATATATATATATATATATATATATATATATATATATATATATATATATATATATATATATATCATAGTCAGAAGAAAAGGCACTCCATAAATATTGACAGCTCCCAGGGTGCACTTAGAAAAATATCTTTTGTGCCTGTGATTTTATATATATATTTTTTTTTTTACTAAAGCCAAAAGTAAGATTACAAATATCTAGAAAATTATATTTTACACTTGCTTTAGCCTCAGATATACTGTAAAGAATCGTATTAGCATTTAAGTAGAAAAAAGATCCTATATGGGAAATTTAAAACATAAAAACAGTAAACTCTAATTGCATCGCTGCTACTGTGCTGAAATAATTTGTTAACTGTTGTGTAGCCTGTCTCTTACACCATATTAGTGTTGATATATCCTGTGTCCCACTTTATTTTCTTGCATAGGATACAGTGAATTAATAAGGAATGAAACCATAGAAATTACTCCTTTGTTGTAGAATTTGGGTCACAATGAGCCACAAACTGCAAAATATTGACACCCGGTAGAGATGTAATTCCATAGTTCTTGTGCTTGTAAGGTATCTCATTGTCCATCAATAAAGCAGTTGGACCTTTGCTTATCAGTTATTGAGCAAACTGTCTTTAAGAATCAGTAGTACACAGACATGTACTTCCGTATAGCTTCAAATGAAAAATAAACAGGTTTTTCACAAACCCAAAAATATTTATTAGTACATATATGCCTGATATGTTTATTGTTACTATAAGTCAGTCTGGGCAAAGCAACCATGTGCATGACTAGCATGTCAGTAGAAACACAGGGGGTGGAACATTTATGAAAGAATGGAGGACCATGGATAAAATGGTGGTAAAAGCAGCTTCTCCCTGGAAGATGAGACAAAATCCTCCTTTAAGTGCAACCTCTGGGTACTGTAAGACATGATTGTAAGCTTAATGAAAAGTCTGAAAGTTATTTTGGGCACACATGTTAGTGCAGTCGCGCACATCATTTCCCCAGGTCAATACCCCTTCCACAAAATAAAATACATACAGCTTAGTGAAGCAGATAACCATAGCCACCAAGCACAGGTTCTATAGGAGACAAATATTGAGTTAGTAAAGTGTTTGGTACATAAGGAATGAGCAGAGACAAAATAAAATAGCAGTAATTGAGAGGTAATTTGTGAGTTAAAACCTAAAGACAGTGAACATAATTTCAGAGGTTATAGGAAATGTATAGCTAAATTATTTGACAAATTCTTGGAGGTCAAATCTAGTCTCAGATGAAGAGCAGATAGATAGGTTTAATCACTTACTTGGCAATTGGAATCAATGGTGTGGGACTGATCAGGGGATGCCTTACACCCTAACTGGAGAAGCGATGAGTCTTCTCCATGTGTTAGCTTGGTAGATTAATACTTTTTTAATGGCTTCTGGAACTACTATGGAAGCAGGGAATCCAGGATGAAAGGCAGAGGTAAGACATCATTTATGAAGAATGGTGAGTTGATGATACACCAATAACAGTGTTTAGCATAAAAAATGTTTTCAGTGGTGTTAAGTGGTACCAATAATCAATGAGGGATGTGGAATGCCACTGCAGAATCTATTATCAATCATTTATTTCAGTTTAAACATTGGCTTAATGAGGGTAGGCTAAAGATATAGAGAAGCTAATCTTTAAGATTAAATACAATGGTTTACAGATATTAATGGCATATTGGGTGCCTCTACTTCATACACTATTTAAGAATATTACATGCAAATTTACTTTTTCCTTTAGAAAAACAATTTGGGAAATGTTTGAGCAGATGCAGCATTGGTATAAAGAGCTATCTTAGAAAAGTAGTAAATTACAAAAAATAGTGCTGTACTGCTGAGAAAGAGGTAGAGCCATGTTAAAGCCAATATAAATGAATACATTAATTTAAACCCTACGATAGGTACAATACATATTTCTAGTAGGCTTCTATAATGCGTATCAGATCTCTAGAAATGAGCACAGACTTCACAAGATATTAGCTACTGAATTACATAATGGACACGAGAAGGCCACCAAAAAGAACACTAAATTAAATATGGAGTCTTAGTTTTACCTAGGGGATCTGTTTAAATATTACCATTAATATATTTTTAGGATGTTAATAGGTAGAATAGGTGATGCAGAAATCTGTTTATCAACATAAAGTGATTCCTCTTGAATAAACAAGGGTTGCCAGGTCTACCTGAATGTCTCAAAAGTGTAAAGGACACATAATAGTATTAATAGGTTCAGGTGCATCAGGATTGTGAATAGAAATGTGCGATTCATTTCGGATGGATTCGGAAATTCGTCGGAATTCGTAAAATTCGGGATTCGGATCGATTCGAATTTCCGAATTAAAATAGTGCAGAATCTACCGAATAAATCCGAATTAGTTCGGATTTATTCGGATTTATTTGGTAGATTCGGATGGCAATGGATTACAGTAGTATTGTACAGTATATTAGGTTATATCACTCTGCTATGGGTTACACCTAATATACAGTACATAATACTAGTCTAATACACGGCACATCCCACCTAACACTTACCGAAATTCCGAATTTCCGAACCGAATCCAGACGAATTTATTCAAATCCGAATGAATCCAAAACGAATCCGAACCGAACTAATTCAAATTTTTCCGAATTAGAATCGATCCGAAACGAAATTCGAAAAAATCCGAATTGATCCGAATTTTTTCGCCATGCACATGTCTAATTGTGAATTCAGTCAGAGCATGGGCCATACTCTTCTTCAGCCCAGGAAATAAGTATTATAAATGTTAAACCTGGCATGGAGAAATGTCTAGAAAACTTTCCATTCTCTCAAACAGATAGCTGATATAAATATTCCAGTATACCATAATCTGTGTAGATCAACTCCTTCATAGTATTAGCATTCATATTACCCAAATCAAAATCAGAAAACAGATCAGTTTTATAGAAAAACTTAGTTATATTAAATCTCTCTCTATGAATTCAGATATAGGAAGCAGATGATATTTGTTATTGACAGATATTTTCTTTATATCATGATAGTCATAAAAATCTTATGAGGTAATCATTTTCTCCAAAAAATATCTCTCTGCTACAGAAGAAGTTAGGGAAAGAATGTCTGATTTTTAAAAAAAAAATATTGTATATATTTATGTAGTTCATCAGCCTCAAGTTTAAAAAGAGGAAACATATGACTATGGATTTTCAAAACCTAGGGTATGTGGTATACAATTTTAATTTCTTTCATGTAATTAGCAAGAGTCCATGAGCTAGTGACGTATGGGATATACATTCCTACCAGGAGGGGCAAAGTTTCCCAAACCTTAAAATGCCTATAAATACACCCCTCACCACACCCACAATTCAGTTTTACAAACTTTGCCTCCGATGGAGGTGGTGAAGTAAGTTTGTGCTAGATTCTACGTTGATATGCGTTCCGCAGCAAGTTGGAGCCCGGTTTTCCTCTCAGCGTGCAGTGAATGTCAGAGGGATGTGAGGAGAGTATTGCCTATTTGAATGCAGTGATCTCCTTCTACGGGGTCTATTTCATAGGTTCTCTGTTATCGGTCGTAGAGATTCATCTCTTACCTCCCTTTTCAGATCGACGATATACTCTTATATATACCATTACCTCTGCTGATTCTCGTTTCAGTACTGGTTTGGCTTTCTACAAACATGTAGATGAGTGTCCTGGGGTAAGTAAATCTTATTTTCTGTGACACTCTAAGCTATGGTTGGGCACTTTGTTTATAAAGTTCTAAATATATGTATTCAAACATTTATTTGCCTTGACTCAGAATGTTCAACATTCCTTATTTTTCAGACAGTCAGTTTCATATTTGGGATAAATGCATTTGTTTCAATAATTTTTTCTTACCTTAAAAAATTTGACTTTTTCCCTGTGGGCTGTTAGGCTCGCGGGGGCAGAAAATGCTTCATTTTATTGCGTCATTCTTGGAGTGGACTTTTTTGGCGCAAAATTTTTTTTCTGTTTCCGGCGTCATACGTTTCGCCGGAAGTTGCGTCATTTTTTGACGTTTTTTTGCGTCAAAAATGTCGGCGTTCCGGATGTGGCGTCATTTTTGGCGCCATAAGCATTTAGGCGCCAAATAATGTGGGCGTCTTTTTTGGCGCTAAAAAATATGGGCGTCATTTTTGTCTCCACATTATTTAAGTCGCATTATTTATTGCTTCTGGTTGCTAGAAGCTTGTTCACTGGCATTTTTTTCCCATTCCTGAAACTGTCATTTAAGGAATTTGATCAATTTTGCTTTATATGTTGTTTTTTTCTTTTACATATTGCAAGATGTTCCACGTTGCAACTGAGTCAGAAGATACTTCAGGAAAATCACTGCACAGTGCTGGAGCTACCAAGCTAAGTGTATCTGCTATAAACTTTTGGTATCTGTTTCTCCAGCTGTTGTTTGTATTGCATGTCATACTTATTAATGCAGATAAAATTTCCTTTAGTACTGTTACATTACCTGTTGCTGTTCCGTCAACATCTAATTTTCAGAGTGTTCCTGATAACATAAGAGATTTTATTTTTTTAAATCCATTAAGAAGGCTATGTCTGTTATTTCTCCTTCTAGTATACATAAAAGTCTTTTAAAACTTCTCTTTTTTCAGATGAATTTTTAAATGAACATCATCATTCTGATACTGATAATGGTTCTTCTGGTTCAGAGGTTTCTGTCTCAGAGGTTGATGCTGTCTTTATTTTATCCCTCCCTCTCTAGTGACTCTTGTGTGGAAAGATCCACATCTTGGGTAGTCATTATCCCATACGTCACTAGCTCATGGACTCTTGCTAATTACATGAAAGAAAACATAATTTATGTAAGAACTTACCTGATAAATTCATTTCTTTCATATTAGCAAGAGTCCATGAGGCCCGCCCTTTTTTGTGGTGGTTATGATTTTTTTGTATAAAGCACAATTATTCCAATTCCTTATTTTATATGCTTTCGCACTTTTTTCTTATCACCCCACTTCTTGGCTATTCGTTAAACTGAATTGTGGGTGTGGTGAGGGGTGTATTTATAGGCATTTTAAGGTTTGGGAAACTTTGCCCCTCCTGGTAGGAATGTATATCCCATACGTCACTAGCTCATGGACTCTTGCTAATATGAAAGAAATGAATTTATCAGGTAAGTTCTTACATAAATTATGTTTTACACAATGGTTTTATTTTGCTCTTAAGGCTGTGACACACTGCATGCCGAGCGACGCGCAGCGTGTAGATGCGGCTGTGCGCGCTCAGTGTGTCCTGCATTTTCATCTCTGAGCACTCTGCTGCGTCAGGTTGCGTAGCTGAGCGCTCAGAGATGAAATATTTTATCTTTAGAAGCGATGCGACGCGGAGCAAAGCAGCTGCTTCACCTCGCGCCGCATCGCTTGCAGTGTGTCATAGCCTTTATTCTTATTGCTAAATAAAAATCTTTATTCCATTATGATTGTTCAATGCTGAAGATGTTTGTCTAAATTAAATGAAAACTAAAATAAATAAACGAAAAGTGTTATTCTCTTCCTCTAAGTTCTTCAGTCTCTAAGAATCTTCTATAATGTTACAGTGTGTTAACTTCAACGCAACAAAGGTAATAGAAACATTTTAGTTTGTAAATAAGAAGTATATATATATATATACAGTATATATATATATATATATATATATATATATATATAGTTACAAAGGACAAGATCTCAACACAACAACATCAAGACATAAACTGTATCCATATTATGTATAGTATGATAAAATTAACTGCAAGTGTTTAAAGTAAAAATATAACTGCATTCAGTAATATATTTGTGCAGATTAATTTTAATACATAAGTGTTTATGGTCACATATCTGTACTTGACAGATGTCTGAACAGATCAATGTGCATGCACTTTAACAAATGAAAAAATATAGCTGAGAAAATCCCTCTGTACATAGAAAGAGAGAGAGAGAGAGAGAGAAAGAGATAAAAGATAAAAGAAAGTTATCTTAAAGGGACAGTAGAGAATTTTTTTTTTAACTTTCATGATTTAGATAGAGCTAGGGTTGCTACCTCAGCCATGTTTTTCTGGACACTTATGAGTTACACATGATGCAGGGAAATCAGGGAGGAATATGAATATTGCTGTCCAGGGTCGCTATTTCTGAGCTGTCCAGCAGCACAATGCATGTTTCCATCTGCACACCCTGCAGCATGTGTAACTGATAAGTGTCCAGGATAATATGGCTGAGGTGGCAACCCTAGATAGAGCATGCAATTTTAAACAACTTTCCAATGTAGCTCTATTTTCTAATTTGCTTCATTCTCTTGATATCCTTGTTGCTGAAACGCATATCTAGGTAGGGTCCGGAGCAGCAATGCACTTCTGGGGGCTAGCTGGTGGCTGCATATATATGTTTTTTGTTATCGACTCACTTGATGTGTTCAGCTAGCTCTCAGAAGTGCATTGCTGCTCCTTTAACAAAGTATACTAAGACAATAAAGCAAATTTGGCAATAGACGTAAATTGTTTAAAATTGTATGCTCTATCTAGGGTGACCATATTGCCGCTTTAAATAGGGACACATATGAAAAATACATATGTCAAGGTTCTTATACAAACTATTTATTTAAACAGCCCTGAAAACAGCCCTGACATATGTATTTTTCATATATGTCCCATTTTAAAGCGGCAATATGATCACCCTAGCTCTATCTGAATCATGAAAGGACAATTTGGGGGTTTATGTCCCATTTGAAATATAGCTATCCTAGCAGTCATTATGGTCCCACATAATTTTGAAGATTTATCAACTGCATCATGATCGCTATAAATGACATATTTGTATATAAATATACTAGTAGGTGTTACAATACTCACTATCTACAGCCACGATTAAGTTTAATAGCTGTATTTTTCTAAATGTCATTCTGTGTCTCAGAGTTGCTCACTCTAATCATGGATTTAGATTAAAGGGATACACAACCCAATTTTTTTTCTTTCATGGTTCAGATAGAGCATACAATTTTAAGCAACTTTCTAATTTACTTATATTATCATTTTTTCTTTGTTCTCGTGCTATCTTTATTTGAAAAAGCAGGGATGTAAGCTTAAGAGCCGAGCCCATTTTTGGTTCAGAACCTAGGTATCGCTTGCTTATTGGTGACTAAATGTAGCAAACCAATCAGCGAGCTCTACCCAGGTGCTGAACCAAAAATGTGCCGGCTTCTAACCTTACATTCCTGCTTTTTCAAATAAAGATAGCAATAGAACAAAGAAAATTTGATAATAGGAGTAAATTAGAACTTTGCTTAAAATTGTATGCTCTATCGGAATAATGAAAGAAAACATGTGGGTTTAGTATTCCTTTAAAGATATTTGTAAAGACATATTAGTATGACTGGGTAAATGAAGACTTTTTTATTAGAAGGCAATTAGAAAAATAAATTTCCCTCTTCTAATGAATGAGTTAAAGGGACATGAAACCCACATATTTTCTTTCATGGCTTTTAAACAACTTTCTAGTTTATTTCTATTATCTAATTTGTTTTATTCTCTTGATATTCTTTGCTGAAAAGCATATCTAGATAGGCTCAGTAGCTGCTGATTGGTTCCTGCATATAGAAGCCTTGTGTGATTGCCTCACCCATGTGCATTGCTTTTTCTTCAACTAAGAAAATCTAAATAATGAAGCAAAATAAATAATAAAAGTAAATTGTAATGTTGTTTAAATTTGTATTCTCTATCTGAATAATGAAAGAAAAAATTAGGGTTTAGTGTCCCTTTAAATTTCTGCTGATGTTATACACACCTGCTCTACATTAATCAGTTTGGGGTTTTATAGACAGCCTCATTCTCATTTACCAGAGAGCTTTCAAGGTGGTAGAATTGTTAAATACTGCTTACAATTTTCACAAAAAAGATATCATTGTTTACAAAAGTTCATTTGACCGTAAATCAAATTAGCTATCAACTCCATCATTAGTCAGGTCAATTCAAACTGTTTAGTAAGTATCCTAAAATCAGTAGTTGTTTTTTTTTTTTTTATGTGTTGTTTCTGTGTTGGCTTAAAGTAGAAATGGAACCTGTTATTTATGTTTAATAAACAGCTGAGATTTTATCTGAGCTGTTGCCTCACTGTCACAATAAATAATCATATCTACTATGAATTTAAAACAATTTCTAAGAACCTGGTATTCAGTTGTGAATTCATTTTCTATATCCATGTAACTTGCTTTAACGTTGTAGGAATTTTCAGTGATCTTGCAGGTTCTATAAATCCAGATCACAACTCACATGCAAATAAAGGAATATAGTGCAATTTCTGGAGTGTGAGAATTATATAAATACTATCTATAGGTCTGACCACGTACTGTGTGATTTAACCCTCTCCCTCCATCACACAACCTCTTTTAGCAAATACACCTAGAAGCATACACACACCACATATTTTCTTATTCATTAGTTAAAATCACAATAAAGGGTCATTCAAGTGTACAAAAATAAAATGCTTTATTATGTTAGAGCATTTTATTATCACACGATTGCCTATAACAATGACCTTTATCACATATCATCAGCTCCCAATAACTCAGTTGTGGCCAATATGAGAAACGTGTTTTTCAGCTGTTCACAGTCCAAAATGGATTTGACAACTAAAATCCCACAATTGTAAACTAGTTTTCAATAGATTTGTTTTAAAAAATGTGTTTTTTGGTTGTTAAGTTATCAGGATCAATACTGGGAATCCAAAAAAAACTGATGTATGCAATGGCATTTTCACACCTATTAAGAGAACATTACAGTTCTTTTGAATTAACCCATTTGTGCTGTGTGTAAGGGAAATAGTTATTTACATGTGTGATATTAACCTTTTGTAATCCAAATCCATACTAATATATGGTAAACTATATGAATGTAATTTATTTTTATATAGGCATGATGGGTATCCTGGACATGTTTTCTCTATGATTATATCCACTTTTAATATATAATATAAATATATATATATATATATATATATATATATTTTATTATTATTTATTTATTAATTTATTTTTCATTATTTTCTTTTATTGATTGAGGAAGTACAGTCCTGTTTGGTGAGATATACATCGGAAATCAAGAAGAAAACACTGTGGGTTACTATTAGAAGGAAGTGGTTGCAACTTATCTAATTTTTTAACACAGGATTTTAACAGTTTTGACACTGTAAACTGTGAAATTGCTCCACTGCAATAATGTAGCAACAAAAATTTAGTGCAAAAGGGATCATGCCTTACGGCTTTCAAAAGTAACCACTCCTTTGTGATTGGACTTTTAATATGATTACGCCTTTGTGGCTGTGATTTCAGCCACAAAAGCTGGAAACCGTTGTGGGTTTTCTCTTTGCAACATCCTGTTTGAAATCCTGGTCATAAAGGTGTGATCCTGTTTGATATCCAAGTCACAAAGGCACTACACTGTTTGATACCACTGGTCATGAAGGGGTGATCCTGTTTTAAAGTCCAGTTATGAAGACATGATCCTGTTTGAAATCTAGGTCACAAAGGCATGATCCTGTTTGATATCCCACTCAGTAGGGTGTGATCCTGTTTTATATCCCGCTTAGTAAGGCATGATCCTGTTTGATATCCCTTTCAATAAGGTGTGATCCTGTTTGATATCCTGCTCAGTAAGGCCTGATCCTGTTTAATATCCCATTCAGTAAGGTGTGATCCTGTTTGATATCCCACTCGGACGGTGTGATCCTGTTTTATATCCCGCTTAGTAAGGCATGATCCTGTTTGATATCCCTTTCAATAAGGAGTGATCCTGTTTGATATCCTGCTCAGTAAGGCCTGATCCTGTTTAATATCCCATTCAGTAAGGTGTGATCCTGTTTGATATCCCACTCAGTAAGGCTTGATCCTGTTTGGTATATCATTCAGTAAGGTGTGATCCTGTTTGATTTCCCAATCAGTAAGGTGTGATCCTGTTTGATATCCCGCTCAGTAAGGCATGATCCTGTTTGATATCCCTTTCAGAAAGGTGTGATCCTTTTTGATATCCTACTCAGTAAGGCGTGGTCCTGTTTGATATCCCACTCAGTAAGGCATGATCCTGTTTGATATCAAAAAGGATCACACCTTTCTGAGTAGGATATCAAAAAGGATCACACCTTTCTGAAAGGGATATCAAACAGGATCATGCCTTACTGAGCGGGATATAAAACAGGATCACACCTTACTGAGTGGGATATCAAACTCAGTAAGGCGTGGTCCTGTTTGATATCCCACTCAGTAAGGCATGATCCTGTTTGATATCCCTTTCAGTAAGGTGTGGTCCTGTTTGATATCCCACTCAGTAAGACATGATCCTGTTTGATATCCCTTTCAGTAAGGTGTGGTCCTGTTTGATATCCTGCTCAGTAAGGTGTGATCCTATTTGATATCACGTTTAGTAAGGTGTGATCCTATTTGATATCACGTTCAGTAAGATGTGATCCTATTTGATATCATGTTCAGTAAGGTGTGATCCTATTTGATATCCTACTCAGTAAGGCGTGGTCCTGTTTGATATCCTGCTCAGTAAGGTGTGATCCTATTTGATATCACGTTCAATAAGGTGTGATCCTATTTGATATCCCGTTCAGTAAGGTGTCATCCTGTTTGATATCCTGGTCCCAAAGGCGCTATCATGTTTGATATTCCTGGTCACAAAGGATCCTGTCCTGAAAGTGACTGTCACGAAAATGTGAGTGTGAATTAGAAACAAACATTTACTGAAGTTGATTGCTACATTCCATTTCTAGATGTTGAGGTCCTGAAGTCACTGTCCCGGAAGATTACTTTAGTTGCATGGGATACCACTTATATACATATGTAAATTTATGTCTTGCCTACTGCAAAAGGCCTATACAATAGTGATGAATAGAGCTATATATACAAATATCTTCTTTTTCAGACTTGCACATGTTCAACATAATGGAATTTCTCTAAATTGTCTTGGAATAATTGTAAAGATGTCAAAAAGGGATTTTATCAAGTGCCTTTAGGTATCAAATTTGATATGTAATAGTCTCAAAATTTCATTTCTGTGTAAAATATAGGTTTTTTTTTTGAGAGCTCAAAACGCGTTCTCAACTCTGAGAAAAACTGAAAACCAATAGTTGATATTATGATCTACCCCAATATATTTAACCACTGAAAAGTTGTTAGTATCAGCTCCAGAGCAGCAGTGCACTACCGGGAGCTAGCTGAACACATATGTTGAGCCAATGACAAGAGGAACATGTGTGTAACCACCAATAATCAGCTAGTTCCCAGTAGTGCATTGCTGCTCCTAAGCCTTCCTAGGCATGCTTTTCAACAAAGGGTACAAAGAGAATACATTTAATAATAGATGTAAAATGTAAAAGTCTCTTAAAATTGCATGCTTTATCTAAACCATGAACGTTTAAAGGTACATGAAACCCATTTTTTTTTCTTTTATGATTCAGATAGAGCAATTGATTTTAAACAATTTACCAATTTACTTCTATTATCTCAATTCTTTTGTTTCTCGATTTCCTTTGTTGAAAAGGATACCTAGGTAGACTCCAGCGCTGCTGATTGGTAGCTGCACATATATACCACATGATATTTGCTCACCCAATACATTCAGCTATCTCCCAGTAGTGCATTGCTGCTTCTTCAACAAAGGATACCAAGAGAATGAAGAAAATTCGATACTAGAAGTAAGCTGGAAGGTTGTTCAAATTTGTATTCTCTGTCTGAATCATGAAAGAAAAGTTTTAGGTTTCATGTCTCTTTACCAAACTAAGAAATTTGTGTTGTTCAACTCTTCCTCATTATTCCAACAAAATCTCTTATCGTGTAATCATATTTGTTAGCTCAACTATGCTTAGCAAAAAATTGGCATTATCATCTAATTAATACAGATAGTTTTAATTTGATTTTCATGCACAATGATTTTTAAATAGAATGCATGCACGTAGCTCGATTCATTACAAATATGGCATTTTCCAAAAAAAATCGCTTTATTGCTTGGCAATGGATCACAGCTTGAACACTGCCCTTTAGTAAATCCCTCCCTTGGTATAAAGCAGATTTAAAGATCTAATTAAATCCATTGTACAAAGCAACATGTGTTAAATTTGCAAAATATAAAACCAGATGCAGATATGTTACCCATGGGTTTAAAGGGACATTCCAGTCAAAATTGAAATGCACATAGATGAAGTACATCTTTTATTAGAAACATTTGCAATATACATGTATTAGCAAAAATGCTTCTAGCAAAAGGTATCACTGTTTTAGTGTTAGCATTCTTCTCTGCACGTGCATGTGAAGCATAGCTAGATATTCTCAGTGCACCAGCATGTTAAATATGTCAGCTGTAGTAAAAAGGAACTGAGGGATTGACAGTTATAGTTCAGACTTGTTTCGTGCACACACACGGTGCCCTGCGGCTGCTCAAACACTGCCTCCCCATATATACTTCAGGGTCAACTTAACCCACTCCAGACGTTCCATGGTCCTTTTGGCTGGAATTATATGCTGCAGAGCAGAGGGGCTCCACAAACTAAGGACCGCGATCCGTTTGCCCTCCTCTCACTATGTCAGCGTCTCAGCTGCTCAGGTCCTACGCATGCAGCGTTGACACACGCTATGGAAAGCATCTGCATTGAGGGAGGGGTTAGGCGTAGTGTGCAGGCAGTACACGGTGCTCTGAGTATAGGAATCCGATCAACTGGATACGTAGAATGAAGATCGAAGGAACGATCGACTCCTTTCCAAATGTATAAAACAGCAATTTTTATTGGTAATTTAAAAACACCATAGGAAGCTCCAGAACTCTCTCATATAGCGAGCGCAGCACTAGGGCTTACGCGTTAAGGCTAGTTAATCGTACTCATAGCCTATGAGTGCTGTGCCTTACACTCGTATTTAAAATACATGCAAAAATCTCATTGGCTGTGTAATAATTGCAATTAAAAGAAAAGATAAACGCCCACTATATTAACCCTTTTCTCAGCCTGCTGCAAACCAAGGTGGAAAAACTGATGTGACCTATAGCAGATTACGAAAAACTCACATATATATAATGGGTATCATAAGACCATATGTAGTAACCCCCGTGTGTATATGTATATATATTGTCAGTGTTGCCTGCATTATTGTAGTGAACTGTGCTATGATACACTCCTTTATACATATATGTTTATACACATTTTACAATGAAATGGGCAATGAACTCTGATACATACCCATCTATGTGTAACACTGAAAGGGGTGTGTGTATGTGTGTGGTATACCAATCCAGAGTTTGATAACCTGCCATCCAACAGGCAGTCACAATGTTTAATTATTGCTTAAATTTATGTTTATACTTATACCAAAACTTTCTCTGGAGTGACAAGGGTCCCTTTTTAAAATGCCATCATACAACACAATTGGGGGTGTATTTGGTTAATTCCTGGGATATCTAAATCCAACTAATAGAAAGCATAGCTCATTGGATATTTTGTTGTCTAAATCTTAAGATACATCAAACTTAATTGTAATTATTCTTGAAAGACTTATGGAAGAATTAGGGAATGTAAACAGAAAAGGGGAACTTTGCGTTTTTATAGCCTAGAGGAAAATCCCACTGGACATTGCGGGGACCCTGGGAATCAACTATTAGCATATGAGACAACGTTTTTGTGATATGTACATAATCACAGGGCCTACATCTGCTACTGCAACATTTGTGCATACCGACATGCCTCGAACAAGAACTACTGTTGCTCTTAATTTGCTTTAGTTGGGTGGGTGCCAAGATGCCCCCCAGAGTTCTACTTTTCCTGTAGGAACACTTTATACCCTTATCTACAGCTGTGATCAAACGATCATCTGCTGCTAGAAGAGGAAAGTGTTTTTTGACTATCTCACATATCTGTCGGTACTGTGTGCTATACTCCATAACAAAATGTACCCCCTGAAACCTTTCTGATGGTATTGCTCTGCACTCATCCACTAAAAGCACTTCTCTCTTGGTAAGTTCCACTGCTTTTCTTGCTCTTAGTATATCATGCTCTGGATATTTTCTCTCCCTAAGTCTTTCAGTTAAATGATTTGCTTGTCTATCAAAATCTGTAGGGCAGGAACAATTTCTTTTAATCCTTGTGAATTGTCCCTTAGCAACAGCAAATCTGATTTGTTTCGGGTAACAACTGTTTCCGTGCAAAAGGGTATTGCCTGTAATAGACTTGCGATAAACACTCGTGGATACTTTTTGTCCAACGACTCCTTTTAGGGTCAAATCCAAAAAATTGATTTGTATTGTATTCATTTTGAAAGTGAAATGCAAGCCCATTTCATTGCAATTCAAATACAGGTTGGCGTACGATGGGGCGAACTTCGCCCCCATGGCCATGCCGCATCTCTGAAGATAGAACTCCCCCTCAAACTTGAAAAAAATTGTGCGTGAGGAGGAATCGAAACACCATGATTACAAAAAGCCTGAAAAGCCGGTGAAAAGTCACTGTAACCATGAAGAAAGAAGGAAATCGCTTCAATACACTTATCATGCGGTATGGAGGAGTACAGAGCAACAACGTCCACCGTGAGCCAAATTTAACCATCCCTCCATTCAAAGTTATGAAAAATATTAATCACATGCTTAGTATCCCTAATGTAGGAAACCAATGACAGTACAATAGGTTGTAGAATATAGTCCACCCACTGTGAGAGATGCTCCAATAAGGAGTTGATCCCACTCACAATGGGTCGACCCTGAACATTTGTGCTTTTGTGAACTTTTGGAAGATGGTAGAACCAGGAAGTCCTGGGAAATTTGACATCCAGATATTCAACCGTCTGGTCATCCAGAAACCCCTGTTCCCTTCCATCAACCAAAATGTATTTTAATTCATACCTATACTTATTGGTTGGATCTCTATCAAGCATTAGATAGGCATTGCACTTCTGTTACATAATCTATTCTATTCATAACAACCACCGCTCCGCATTTGTCCGCAGTGCGTATTACTAAGTTGTGGTTGTTTTTCAATTGTACCAAGGCTCCCTTTTGTTTAAACGTTAGATTTAAAAAATACAGCAGCTGCTCAGAGCAGCAGTGGAGCTTGTATCATGTCAGCAACTAACAAATTAAGTAATTATCAGATGGTATAAGCACCTTAGGCTCTCTGAGCAAGTGCTGTATTTAAAATGCTGGTGCACGGTGCATACTTAAATACACTTTTGAAATAGCTATAGCTTTTTTTAGAAGCATTTTTGCTAATACATTAATATTACAAAAATGCATCTATTCAAAACTGAAATGTATTCATGTGGGTTCCAATTTTGGCCTATTCCACTGATATATCATTATGGAGGACAATTCCTTAAAGGGACATAACACTATGCTAAATCACTTGAAACTGATGCAGTATAACTGTAAAAAGCTGACAGGAAAATATCACCTGAACACCTCTATGTAAAAAAGGAAGATATTTTACCTCACAATCTCCTCAGCTCAGCAGAGTAAGTTCTGTGTAAAAAGTTATAATTCAGCTGCTGCTCAGTTGCAGGTAAAAAAAAAAAAAAATGAAGAAATGAACAGCAGCCAATCAGCATCAACAGTGCTGAGGTCATGAACTCTTTTACAGTGATCTCATGAGATTTGACTTAACTCTCATGAAATTTCATTGTAAACTTCCTTAAGCTGAATAGGGCAATAAGATGAGAGTGCACGTAAGCTCGCTCCTTCCCTTGTCCCGGGACAGACATACTAATTTGTTGCTTAGAAGTCCTTTACAATGGGATGTGGCTACTGAGAAATTTTTGAGGTTATGGGGCCTAGTTATCAAGCCATCAACCTCAAATACGCTAGAATTCCGCAGCGTATTTGTGGTGAGGCTGATTCGCCTTAGTTATCAAGCCCTAGATACCGGCAAAAGTAGAATTTTGTGACGTAAGCTTCGATCCGCCGGACTCAATCCGACACAGATCGATTCTTACATAACTACAGATGTGCCGCATCTGACTACTTTTGCTAGTTATCAAAAAACTAGCAGGTACGCTCAGCACTTTTCCGGCCCAGCGTACCTGGTTTTCAATCCAACGCCCTGGAGGCGGCGGACCCATAGGAATCAATGGGAGTCTGACCATAGCGAAAGTACAAGTTCGCTGCTGCCAGACATCCCATTGATTTCTATGGGAGCTGTCTACATCTAACACCCTAACATGTACCCCGAGTCTAAACACCCCTAAGCTGTCCCCCCCTACACCGCCGCAACTAAATAAATGTATTACCCCCTAAACTGCTGCTCCCGGAGCCCACCTGATTGAATCAGCCAATCAGATTCAAGTTCAATCCGATTGGCTGATCCAATCAGCCAATCAGATTGAGCTTGCATTCTATTGGCTTATCGGAATTTAATGATAGTGTAGTGTTAGGTTTAATTGTAACTTAGGTTAGGATTTATTTTACAGGTAATTTTGTATTTCTTTTAGCTAGGTAGTTATTAAATAGTTAATAACTATTTAATAACTATTCTAACTAGCTAAAATAAATACAAAGTTACCTGTAAAATAAATATAAATCCTAAGATAGCTACAATGTAATTATTAATTATATTGTAGCTATCTTAGGGTTTATTTTACAGGTAAGTATTTAGTTTTAAATAGGAATAATTTATTAAAGTATAGTGTAGTGTTAGGTGTAATTGTAACTTAGGTTAGTTTTTATTTTAAAGGTAAATTTCTCTTTATTTTAGCTAGGTAAGCTATTAAATAGTTAATAACTATTTAATAGCTATTGTACCTAGTTACAATAAATTGAAAGTTACCTGTAAAATAAAAATAAATCCTAACATAGCTACAATATAATTATTATTTATATTGTAGCTATATTAGGGTTTATTTTAAAGGTAAGTATTTCGTTTTAAATAGGATTAATTTAGTTCATAATAGAAATATTATTTAGATTTATTTAATTAATATTTAAGTTAGGGGGTGTTAGGGTAAGTGTTAGACTTAGGTTTAGGGGTTAATAATTTTATTACAGTGGCGGCGGTGTAGTGGGGGGCAGGATAGGGGTTAATAAATGTATTATAGGTGGCGACGGTGTAGGGGGTGCAGGATAGGGGTTAATAAATGTAATATAGGTTGCGGCGGTTTAGGGGTTAATACATATATTATAGTTGCGGCGGGATCAGGGAGCGGCAGTTTAGGGGTTAAACTATTTATTTAGTTGCGGCGAGGTGCGGGATCAGTAGGATAGGGGTTAATAACTTTATTATAGAGGGCGACGGTATAGGGGGGGCAGGATAGGGGTTACTAGGTATAATGTAGGTTGCGGCGGTGTCCGGGAGCGGCGGATTAGGGGTTAATACATTTATAAGAGTTGTGGCGGGGTCTAGGAGTGGCGGTTTAGGGGTTACTAACTTTATTTAGTTGCGGGGGTAGTTAGTGTGGGTGCTTAGTGACAGGCTAGCAAGAAAGCTGTAAAAAAGCCGAAGAGCAGCGAGATCGGATGAGTGATAACTCTCACAATCCGCTGCTCATCGCCCCGTACTTGGTGCATGTCTTTTTGACAGCTTTTTTGATAACTTTTGCAAATTTTTGCAGGTCCGCGGCGGCGATGTGAGCTTAGGCAGGCGTATTGGGCCGGCGAAGGCAGGAAAAGTAGACGCGTTGATAACTACCCCCCCCTTATATCTTTCTTTTTTACATAGACATTTTCAGGTGATATTTCATAGTCAGCTTTTTACAGCTATACTGCATCACTTTCAAGTGTTTAAACATTTGGGTATTATGGCCCTTTAACAATGCTGACCCTACTAAAGAATCTTGGATCCAGGATGGATGAAGGATTTAACGACCTCACTGCTCTCTGCTGATCCGTGGGAAGCGATCATGCCCTATCGATTAGTCAGGATAGTGGAGATAAAACACAGGACTCAAGACATCAACATGGGGTTACCTTGGGCAGTCTGGAGCCGATGGAGAGGAGACATGAAGCGATTGAACCTTACAACAAGTAGACAAAGAACACAGAGCCAGGTCCACACAAATTGTGCAGCATGCAGCAGGGAGGCTGTGTCCTGCAAAAATAACCCGGTGCGATGTGGCCGGTCGCCCAGGGGATGGCCGAGAGGAGGCAGCCCTAGCTGCAGAGATGAAAATGCTAGCAAAGTATGTCCTAGTACCAGTGAGGAACAAAAGCTGCACAGAGGGCTTGTGGCCCAGAGCCATGAAAGATACTTCCTCTTCCATAACTGAGAGACTCACCATTGACTGTACCTGGATAGACAATAGCAGCCATAGATCCCTGCACAAAATATACTCAAAACTGGGATCGGATGATGGAGGCAATTAATGGAACCTGGTGAGAACTTCATCTAGACCAAGGACAGCTTATAATGTTCTCCCAGTCAATTGTGGTTACTTGCGTGCATACCTGAGTGCACTTGTATAAGTTCTCTCTAGTATTTACATGTTCAGGATTTACTTAATTGATGACAGCCAGTCTGAAATCTGTTGAAATCCTAATGTGACCCTCACATATATAAATACTAAAGTGTATGGTAACTCCACAAACACTGAATAATTTTGTGAGTCAGCTACTTTCACCCACCATATATTATATAATCTATTGGGTCCTTATACACCCATATCTTCCGATCGAGCCACATATAAATTTAATTGTGTATACCTTTTTACATGCACATATATTAGATTTTCAAGGTAGGTTTTGGATACTTTAAAATTATAATAGTGCTAGCAGCGATCTCCTTGTATGCCGTTATTTACACTCAACTAGTCTTGAGAAATTATTCTACGTCTAGCTCTGTCCTGCACATTACCGTTAATTGGTTTCCAGATATGAACATGGGGCGCGATCCGATATAGATCGTAGTTTGGGGCGCAAGCGAGGGAACCCCCGCCGCCCGTAGTTTCAGCTTGCAACTCGAGCTATCCAATATACCCCGCCGGAAATTGCTAAAGTGCCGTAAGTTGGATAAACCAGCGATGTCCAGAAATCTGCGTAAGTACAAATTTCTGGAGTCGCCAGTGACTTACGGCACTTTAGAAACTGCCGGCGCCTACAAAACCTGACTAAGTTATTAAATCTCCCGTACTGTCTAACACTCCTCCCAAACATAGGCCGACACGTATACCCCTCTATCCGCTATCCCCCCTCACTCTCCTAATAATAAAAAATGTATTAACCCCTAAACCGCCGCTCCCGGACCCCGCCGCACCTAATTAACGGCTAGATTTAGAGTTTGGCGTTAGCCGTCAAAACCAGCGTTAGGGGCTCCTAACGCTGGTTTTGGGCTACCGCTGGTATTTAGAGTCTTGTAGGTAAAGGTCTAACGCTCACTTTGCAGCTGCGACTTTTCCATACCGCAGATCCCCCTACTCCATTTGCGTATCCTATCTTTTCAATGGGATCTTTCTAACACCGGTATTTAGAGTCTTGGCTGAAGTGAGCGTTAGAAATCTAATGACAAGACTTCAGCCGCAGCAAAAAGTCAGGAGTTAAGAGCTTTATGGGCTAACGCCGGTTCATAAAGCTCTTAACTACTGTGCTCTAAAGTACACTAATACCCATAAACTACCTATGTACCCCTAAACCGAGGCCCCCCCACATCGCCGCCACTCTATTAAAGTTTTTTAACCCCTAATCTGCCGACCGCACACCGCCGCAACCTACGTTATCCCTATGTACCCCTAATCTGCTGCCCCTAACACCACCGTCCCCTATATTATATTTATTAACCCCTAATTTGCCGCCCCCAATGTCGCTGCCACCTACCTACACTTATTAACCCCTAATCTGCCGACCGAACCTCACCGCTACTATAATAAAGTTATTAACCCCTAATCAGCCTCACTCCCGCCTCAATAACCCTATAATAAATAGTATTAACCCCTAATCTGCCCTCCCTAATATCACCGACACCTAACTTCAAGTATTAACCCCTAATCTGCCGACCGGACCTCATCGTTACTCTAATAAATGTATTAACCCCTAAAGCTAAGTCTAACCCTAACACTAACACCCCCCCTAAGTTAAATATAATTTTTATCTAACAAAATAAATTAACTCTTATTAAATAAATTATTCCTATTTATAGCTAAATACTTACCTGTAAAATAAACCGTAATATAGCTATAATATAAATGATAATTAAATTGTAGCTATTTTAGGATTTATATTTATTTTACAGGTAACTTTGTATTTATTTTAACCAGGTACAATAACTATTAAATAGTTAATAACAATTTAATAGCTACCTAGTTAAAATAATTACAAAATTACCTGTAAAATAAATCCTAACCTAAGTTACAATTAAACCTAACACTACACTATCAATAAATTAATTAAATAAAATACAATTATCTACAATTAAACCTAACATTACACTATCAATAAATAAATTAAATACAAATACCTACAAATAAATACAATTAAATAAACTAACTAAAGTACAAAAAATAGAAAAGAACTAAGCTACAAAAAATAAAAAAATAATTTACAAACATTAGAAAAAGATTACAACAATTTTAAGCTAATTACACCTACTCTAAGCCCCCTAATAAAATAACAAAGCCCCCCAAAATAAAAAACATCCCTACTCTATTCTAAAATACAAATAGAAAAGCTCTTTTACCTTACCAGCCCTTAAAAGGGCCTTTTGCGGGGCATGCCCCAAAGAATTCAGCTCTTTTGCCTGGAAAAAAAAACATTACAACCCACCACCCACATACCCCTAATCTAACCCAAACCCCCCTTAAATAAAACTAAATTAAATAAAACTAAGCTCCTGAAGATCTCCCTACCTTATCTTCACCACGGTGGGTATCACCGATTGGTCCAGAAGAGCCTCCGAAGTCTTCATCCAAGCCCAAGTGGGGTTGAAGAGATCCATCATCGGGCAGAAGTCTTCATTCTATCCGGGCAGAAGAGGACATCCGGACCGGTAGACATCTTCATCCAAGCCGCATCTTCTATCTTCATCCATCCGGAGAGGAGCGGAGCCATCTTCTTCCAGCTGACGCGGATCCATCCTCTTCTACCGAGGCCTACTCGCCGAATGACAGTTCCTTTAAATGACGTCATCCAAGATGGCGTCCCTCGAATTCCGATTGGCTGAAAGGATTCTATCAGCCAATCAGATTCAAGTTCAATCCGATTGGCTGATCCAATCAGCCAATCAGATTGAGCTTGCATTCTATTGGCTGATCGGAACAGCCAATAGAATGCGAGCTCAATCTGATTGGCTGATTCCATCAGCCAATCAGAATTTTCCTACCTTAATTCCGATTGGCTGATAGAATCGGTGATACCTGGCGTGGTGAAGATAAGGTAGGGAGATCTTCAGGGGCTTAGTGTTAGGTTTATTTAAGGGGGGTTTGGGTTAGATTAGGGGTATGTGGGTGGTGGGTTGTAATGTTGGGGGGGTATTGTATGTTTTTTTTTTCAGGCAAAAGAGCTGATTTCTTTAGGGCATGCCCCGCAAAAGGCCCTTTTAAGGGCTGGTAAGGTAAAAGAGCTTTTCTATTTTTATTTTAGAATAGGGTAGGGATTTTTTTTATTTTGGGGGGCTTTGCAATTTTATTAGGGGGCTTAGAGTAGGTGTAATTAGCTTAAAATTGTTGTAATCTTTTTCTAATGTTTGTAAATATTTTTTTATTTTTTGTAACTTAGTTCTTTTTTATTTTTTTTACTTTAGTTAGTTTATTTATTTGTATTTATTTGTAGGTATTTGTATTTAATTTATTTATTGATAGTGTAGTGTTAGCTTTAATTGTAGATAATTGTAGGTATTTTATTTAATTAATTTATTGATAGTGTAGTGTTAGGTTTAATTGTAACTTAGGTTAGGATTTATTTTACAGGTAATTTTGTAATTATTTTAACTAGGTAGCTATTAAATAGTTATTAACGATTTAATAGCTATTGTACCTGGTTAAAATAAATACTAAGTTACCTGTAAAATAAATATTAATCCTAAAATAGCTACAATATAATTATAATTTATAATGTAGCTATATTAGGATTTATTTTACAGGTAAGTATTTAGCTTTAAATAGGAATAATTTATTTAATAAGAGTTAATTTATTTAGTTAGATAAAAATTATATTTAAGTTAGGGGGGTGTTAGTGTTAGGGTTAGACTTAGCTTTAGGGGTTAATACATTTTTTAGAGTAGCGGTGAGGTCCGGTAGGCAGATTAGGGGTTAATAAGTGTAGGTAGGTGGCGGCGACGTTGGGGGCGGCAGATTAGGGGTTAATAAATATAATATAGGGGTCGGCGGTGTTAGGGGCAGCAGATTAGGGGTACATAGGGATAACGTAGGTGGCAGCGGTATACGGAGCGGCAGATTAGGGGTTAAAAAAAATATGCAGGGGTCAGCGATAGCGGGGGCGGCAGATTAGGGGTTAATAAGTGTAAGGTTAGGGGTATTTAGACTCGGGGTACATGTTAGGGTGTTAGGTGCAGACTTAGGAAGTGTTTCCCCTTAGGAAACAATGGGGCTGCGTTAGGAGCTGAACGCTGCTTTTTTGCAGGTGTTAGGTTTTTTTTCAGCTCAAATGGCCCCATTGTTTCCTATGGGGAAATCGTGCACGAGCACGTTTTTGAAGCTGCGTCCGTAAGCACCGCTGGTATTGAGAGTTGCAGTGGCGGTAAGCCTAATGCAGCCCTTCTGTGAACTCTAAATACCAGCGGTATTTAAAAGGTGCGGGGGAAAAAAACCCAGTGTTAGCTACGCGGGTCGTTACCGACAAAACTCTAAATCTAGCCGAAAGTTATTAACCCCTAAACCGCCGCTCCCGGACCCCGTCGCCACCTACATTAACTACCCCCTAATGTGAGCCCCTTACTCCGCCGCCACCTACATTACCTACCCCCTAATGTGAGCCCCTTACACCACCGCCACCTATATTACCTACCCCCTAATGTGAGCCCCTTACACCGCCGCCACCTACATTACCTACCCCCTAATGTGAGCTCCTACCCTGCCGCCAGCTATATTAAAATTATTAACCCCTAATCTAATCCCCCTATCCCGCCGCCTGCTATATTAAAATTATTAACCCCTAATTTAATCCCCCTACACCGCCGCCAGCTATATTAAATTAATTAACCCCTAATCTAATCCCCCTATACCGCTGCCACCTATATTAAATTAATTAACCCCTAAAATACTAAACTATCCCTACCACTAAACCTAAGTCTAACCCTACAAATAGCCCTGAAAAGGGCTTTTGCGTGGCATTACCCCAAAGTAAACAGCTCTATTGCCAGCCCTTAAAAGGGCTTTTTGCGGGGCTTTGCCCCAAAGTAATCAGCTCTTTTACCAGCCCTTAAAAGGGCTTTGGCGGGGCATTGTCACAAAGTAATCAGCTCTTTTGCCTATAAGCTAAATCCCCCTACCCTGCCGCCACCTATAATAAATACATTAACCCCTAATCTAATCCCCCTACACCGCCGCCACCTATATTAAATACATTAACCCCTAATCTAATCTCCCTACACCGCCGCCACCTATATTAACTATATTAACCCTAATTATATTAGGGTTAATATAGTTAATATAGTTATTATATATATATATATATATATATATATATATATATATATATATATATATATATTTCCACTGTGTATCTGCACTCACAATTCAAAGATAGTCAGCAACCAGGGTGCTCAGTCTAAATTTCAATAAGTATCAACAAGTAGGGACTGCACTCACTGGATTCAGTTCAAATAATACCTTATTTATTCAATGGTGATGTTTCGGGGTACACAAACCCCTTCCTCAGACCAAACACAGTGCACAAGAAACAAAGTGACTTTAAACCCAAATAAACCCCTCCCATCTTACATTCCAAGAAATTGCGCCAAAACCGTATCCATGGAGACCAGGTAGTTACCTGGCAACTATGTTACACATACAATTTAAGGCATTCAAATAACAGTGGTGTGATTATTACTTCCTAACTGTTAATAAGACAAAAAGAAACACCAGTGTTTAAACACTTATGTGTATAAAAACTGTGAAGACATCATGCTTAATATATACCTTTAAAATTCAGTATATCAAATCATATACAATATAGGTAAAATCATTTGAGTAAATATATAAACCCCTCTGCAACAACGTAGCTTATATGTTCAAGTTTACACACTAATCAGTGTATTATTCGGCACCAGATAATGTTAGGCTATTTAGACACATAGTTACAGTTTGCGTGGCTAAATGCAATTATTGCAAAGATGAGCTTCATATTTAGTGTTAGAGAGAATAAATGTTATCATTTAATATAGACATTTAACCTTTGCTCAGTGAGTTAGGGATTAGTGGAATGATCATATCGGATTAGGTATAATATTAGTTACTCACTGTATATTATGAATTGCTGCTAATCGTTCACCAGCTGCTGCGCTGTTCAAAGAGTCTATAGTGTGTCAGTTGGGCGCAAGTTACAGACTCAGCCAATCAACGGCTTGTTTAGTCAGCCGCATGGCTCATTAGCATACCGTGACGTCACCGGGCTTTGCAACTAGACTCTGTAGTAGCGTGGCTAATTTGCATATTGAGATCGTACCTGTCAGAGCGTGATTTTCAATACTGTTTACGCACAGTGTTTATGTGCTTTTTAGTGCTAAAGTGGTGTCCTAATGTTGCAAGCGTAGTTCATAAGTTATATGTTGGAGCCAAACATTTACCTTGTATGCCGTATGTGTGATTATAGCGGGACCGATTAGGGACAAAAAAATGTCAAACAGCCCCTGTTAGATCAATGCCTATCTTAGTTGGTTAGTCACCTTTGTGAGTGTAATAATGCTAATATAGGACTCCTGTGTGCTTAGGTTTGATATCATATGGGACTGCAGGGAATGTTCCATCACTAACACTGTGTTCCATGTTTGTTGTATATAGGCAATATTATTATAAAAAGGTCTATCAGTGCTATCAGATGATACATGTTATAAGGGGTATATAATATCACTGATCCCTGTTTAGTGTCTATTCATCGTGATATTCTGGATCAATAAGTTAAGTGCCTAACCAAGATATGCCATCATAGTTATAATTGCACCTCATATATTAGTCATCATATGTTAATATAACCCATACTGTGTTCTGAGTTAGAGGTAAAGTAAGTTATATGCCATGTGCCTCCCCAACCTAGGGGTATATTTAGTTATAGACCTCATAGATAATCATTGGTCTGTCCCATCACAAGTGGCAATCATGGTAAACATAGTACTTTTTACAACTATATGCAGTCCATCATTAGTATGACATTATAAAATAGCATAAACGACTGTTAGTCAATATAAATAGCCAGAATTACGTATGATCATCAATATCAGGTATATTGTTCCTGGAAGTTGAATTAGTGTTGAACCAGTATTTAGACCAGGCGGTACACATCAATAGTATGGATAAAAGTATAGTCAAATATGAGATCAGTCCCCATGGTTCACACCACTCCATATGTGCACATCTTCAATTCAATCTGTAGTTCAAAGACCGTCACTAGTGTAATGATGGTTATTGTTATGAATGGGATTTATTGGGTCAGACCTAGCGTATACCCCACTATGGCATGGTTGTGTACTCTGATCTAAACTACCAACCCAATCAACATAACAGTACTTACCCATGTTCCATGGGTTAAAGGTAGCAGTGCCAGTCATTTGACATATTCAGGCCTTGTGGATGTAGGGTTCCCAATCGGTATATCCATCGTGTTTCAAGTTGTAGCAATCTGTTATCCCGATCGCCTCCACGCTTCAGGGGGGGGACATGATCTATTAGAATGAATCGTAAGTCTGTTACTTTGTGATTTGCCTCCAAAAAGTGCCTTGCTACTGGTTGTTCAGCAGTGCCTTTGTCCAGTGCATTTCTTATAGCCGATCTGTGGTTAGCCATACGTAGTCGGGCATTAGCAATTGTTTTACCTACATAGAATTGTCCGCAGCAGCAGCTCAAAAGGTAAATTACATGGCTAGTGGTGCAGGTAATAAAATGCTTAATGGTGTATTTTCTGTTGGTGTGTGGGTGGCGAAATATTTTGCATGGTATCATCCCACTGCATGTAGTGCAGCCCGTGCACCTAAAGCAGCCAGTTCTTTTTGTCTTCAGCCATTGTTGTTGATAACAGTGTTGTGGATCAGTCAGCATCAAATGGTCTCTCAGGCTCCGTCCACGCTTATACCCCATGATAGGGGGATCCATTACATAAAATGTAAGTGATTTGTCAGATTCCAGAATTTCCCATCTTTCTCTGATGTTGCTGGCTAGTTTATTCTTTCCCTTATTGTAAGTAGTGGTGAAGAACATTCGGTTCTTCTTTTCATCCCTTGGTTTATTTAGTCTCGCCAGTTTTAATCTCATCAATAACTTCCTTGATCAGGCTATTTTTGTAGCCGCGTTGTAGAAACTTGTTTGCCATCAGTTCCAATTGCTGTTCTCTATTTGTTGATTCAGTGTTGTTTCTGACAACCCTCATCATTTGTGATTTAATGATGGCCTTGCGTGTATGGGGTGGATATATATATTAAGTATAATAACCCTATCTAACTCTAACACCCCTAACTAAATTCTCATTAAAATAAATCTAATTAATATTAATATTATTAATTAAAATATTCCTATTTAAATCTAAATACTTACCTATAAAATAAACCCTAAGATAGCTACAATATAATTAATAATAACATTGTAGCTATTTTAGGGTTTATATTTATTTTACAGGTAAATTGGTATTTATTTTAACTAGGTACAATAGCTATTAAATAGTTAATAACTATTTAATAGCTACCTTGTTAAAATAATTACCAATTTACCTGTAAAATAAATCCTAACCTAAGTTACAAATACACCTACACTATCAATAAATTAAACTACAAATATCTAAGCTAAAATACAATTAAATACACTAAACTAAATTACAAAAACAAACAAACACTAAATTACAAAAAATAAAAAAAGATTACAAGAATTTTAAGCTAATTACACCTATTCTAAGCCCCCTAATAAAATAATAAAGCCCCCCAAAATAAAAAAATGCCCTACCCTATTCTAAATTAAAAATTAACCTGCTCTTTTACCAGCCCTTAAAAGGGCTTTTTGCAGGGCATGCCCCAAAGTAATCAGCTCTTTTGCCTGTAAAAAAAAGCACAATACCACCCCAACATTAAAACCCACCACCCACCACCCACATAACCCTACTCTAAACCCACCCAACCCCCCCTTAAAAAAACCTAACACTAAGCCCCAGAAGATCTCCCTACCTTGAGTTGTGTTCACCCAGCCGGGCCGAACTCTTCATCCAATCGGGGCGATGTCTTCATCCAAGCGGCAAAGAAGAATTCTTCCATCCGGCGATGTCTTCATCCAAGCGGCAAAGAAGAAGTCTTCCATCCGGCGATGTCTTCATCCAAGCGGCAAAGAAGAGTTCCTCCATCGGGGTGAAGTTTTCCTCCAAGCGGCATCTTGAATCTTCTTTCTTCGGACCTCCGATGCGGAACATCAGATTCAGGGTTAGACTTAGGTTTAGTGGTAGGGATATTTTATTATTTTAGGGGTTAATTAATTTAATATAGCTGGCGGCGGGGTAGGGGTATTAGGGGTTAATAATTTAATATAGCTGGCGGTGGGGTAGGGGGATTAGATTAGGGGTTAGTAATTTAATATAGCTGGTGGCAGTGTAAGGGGCTCACATTAGGGGGTAAGTAATGTAGGTGGCGGCGGTGTAAGGGGCTCACATTAGGGGGTAGTTAATGTAGGTGGCAGCGGTGTAAAGGGCTCACATTAGGGGGTAGTTAATGTAGCTGGCGGCGGGGTCCGGGAGCAGCGGTTTAGGGGTTAATACCTTTATTAGGGATTGCGGCGGGGGATCGCGGTTGACAGGTAGATAGACATTGCGCATGCGTTAGGTGTTAGGTTTTATTTAGCAGTTCACGGTTGACAGGTAGATAGACATTGCGCATGCGTTAGGTGTTATTTTGCAGGTAGTTTAGGGAGTTACGGGGCTCCAATACACAGCGTAAGGCTTACTACGCCTGCAATTTTTGGCGAGGGGAAAATGGAGTAAGATTTCTCCATTTTCAACACGTAAGTCCTTACGCTGTATATTGGATACCAAAACTGCGCTGGTTTTGGTATACCTGTCTATGGCCCAAAAAACTATGGCCGAAGGCAGAAATATACGAGCGTAACTTCTAGGTTACGCCGTATATATGTGATACCAAACCAGCGCAAAATTTGGCGTCGCCGGCTTTTGCGGGCGACGCTGCATATCAGATCGAGGCATGGCACTCCTCCTTATGTTTAAGCTTATAATTCTGCTATTATTATTATTTTTACCTGTTCTGTATATTATGCTAGTTATTGTTCACAATTTTCCAATTCTTTATATTATAAAGTATCAGATGCTAGTTTTTTTATATAAGTGCTAAGGTCCAAGAGTGGCCATCTTATCCACAAATTCCTCTATACTGTTTCATTAGTGTACCAGGTCCAAGAGCGACCACCTATGACCTAAGAGGAACATATGCTAGAGAAAATGCGGTATCACTTTTATATCCTAAACTATGCCATAGACTGATAGTTCATTTACTGTTCCTGATATTTACTTTGATGGGGGATTGTAATTCCTACATTTTGATTTGTCTACAAGCAGGAGACAGGCTAATACATTATAATGTTTGATATTTAGCTATATGTTTAATCAGATACCACATGGATTATCGTTTAATATGCTCTTATTTGTGAATTCTGTTTCATTAACTCACTGTAACCAGTCTCCTGAGATAAATTGTACATGAAATCTCAATATATATTGTACGTTTTGAAAACATCAATCAAAGAATATGAAATAAAAAAAATTGTGCTGTTCATGGCTTGTAGCAGTAGCATTAACTAATTCTTTAAAGGTGTACTAAACCCAAATTTGTTATATCATGATTTAGATAGAGCAGGTAATTTTAAGCAACTTTCTAATTTACTCCTATTATCAATGTTTCTTTGTTGCTATCTTTATTTGAAAAAAACATGAATCTAAGCTAAGTAGACGGCCCATTTTTGGTTCAGACATGGATAGCGCTTGCTGATTGGTGGATACATTTAGCCACCAATCAGCAAGTGCAACCCAGGTGCTGAACCAAAAATGGGCCGGTTTCTAAGTTTACATTCTTTCTTTTCAAGTTAGCAAGAGAACGAACAAAAATTGATAATAGGAGTAAATTAGAAAGTTGCTTAAAATTGCTTGCTCTATCTGAATAACGAAAGAAAAAATTTGGGTTTATTATCCCTTTAACTAACTTTTGGCTAGATTACAAGTTTTGTGGTATAAGTGAAAAAGCAGTGTTAAGGCTCTTTTTCACTACCGCCGGTATTACGAGTCTTGCAGTTTTAGGGGCACTGCACACTTTTTTGGCCGTAACACAACATAATTACCGCAGCTTTCAAAAAGTCCTTTTTCAATGGGACTTCCATAGTGCCGGTATTAGGAGTCTGCCTGGGAGGCCAAAAAGTGAGCGGTATACCCTATACCGCCAAGATCCATACCGTAAACTGAAAGTCAGTAGTTATGGGTTTTACGCTACAAAGCTGAAGCATAAAACTCATAACTAAAGTGCTAAAAAGTACACTAACACCCATAAACTACCTATTAATCCCTAAACCTAGACCCTCCCGCATCGCAAATAATAAAACAATATTATTAACCCTAATCTGCTGCTCTGGACATCGCTGCCTCTATAATAAACATATTAACCCCTAATCTTCCGCCCCTAACATCACCACCACCTACGTACATTTATTAACCCCTAATCTGCCGCCCCCAACGTCGCCGCCACTATACTAAATTTATTAACCCCTAAACCTAAGTCTAACCCTAACACCCCCTAACTTAAATATAATTAAATCTTAATAAAATCTACTATCATTACCTAAGGGGTGGCAGATTAGGGGTTGATAATATTAACTAGTGTTTGAGATGCGGGAGTACGGCAGTTTAGGGGTTAATATGTTTATTATAGTGGCAGCGATGTCCGGAGCGGCAGATTAGGGGTTAATAAGTATAATGTAGGTGTCGGCGATGTCGTGGACGTCAGATTAGGGGTTAATAAGTGTAAGTTTAGGGGTGTTTAGACTCGGGTTTATGTTAGGGTGTTAGGTGTAAACATAAATTTAGTTTCCCCATAGCAATCAATGGGGCTGCATTACGGAGCTTTACACTGCTTTATTGCAGGTGTTAGGCTTTTTTTCAGCCGGCTCTCCCCATTGATGTCCATGGCGAAATCGTGCACGAGCACATAAAACCAGCTTACCGCTGCTCACCGCAGCGCTGGTATTGGAGTGCGGTATGAAGCTCAATTTTGCGCTGTGCTCACTTTTTGCCTAACGCCGGGTTTTGTAAACCTGAAATACCAGCGCTGTAGGTAAGTGAGCGGTGACAATAACTTGCAAGTTAGCACCTCGCCGCTCATAACGCAAAACTCGTAATCTTGCCTTTATTATTGTTAAAACTGCTGTAAGGTACATAAATAAATATCGAACAACCCCATATCGTGACAAACGATTCATCCAAAACAATTTTTTCGTCTGTGTACAAGTTGATTGAGTAGTTATATGGGGGGGGGGGGCAGATAGAGATAAAATTAAACTTTCTTTACTTGCATGAGAGTTGCAATGTGAATCTTTCTTGGACATGATCTGTATTTCAACTTGTGCTTATAGAAACCTGTTACAGCAATGTCATCTCCATAGCATTAACATACTCAAGGGATTATTTAATGATCATTGCTAAATGATATTGCAGACAACTATGTGTTATAAAATTGGTATTCAATTTTGCAGCACTTTTTACTTTTTCTATTAAAACCTAAAGTAACCTATGTGCTGCAGTTGCATAGAAATGTTTAATTAAATTTCTACTGATTCTTACTCCTGTATAGCCCATTAGGGTGATATTAACTAGTGGCAATTAGTCTCCTGAGTGTCCACCTGCATTAAATATTATGTTCTCAACATACATCATACTCATTATAGAATCATCTAGGAACCAATGATTAAAGATGCTGTTTCACTATGAAAACCTCCTTCCTGATTTGTTAGACTAGAATGGCCAAAATCATTATGTGAAAACAGAAAATACCTCCCACAGTAGAATAATATTTAAATCTAAGTGCAGATATTTTATAGGTACATTTGTGCACAGCATGAGTTTATTCCCAGGCTAAGCCATAAATCATTCTTATTGCTTTTTGGAACATAAAATGAAACCAATGGCTAATTACCTAAAAAGAATTTGCATACAATAACAGCTTGCTTGTGTTAATCATCATTTAAAGTGCCAACAACTGCAGCTGTATTACTTGAAATGAAGATATTGATTCTTTCCCTTTTCTAGTCAGACCGATGAGGTTGTTTTGTTTTGTTTTGTTTTTTTGCTGAAAATGGCAATTCCTAAGGGAATATATTTGCATAATCTTGCTTTGATAATGCATGCTTCTTATTCACCCTGCGTATTGTACCAAACTGCGATAACATGTGCTGAGCCAAAGATATTAGGAGATGGAAATAACTGCAGGCAGTGCTAACATTAAAGTCCAGTGCTAGAAAGTTTTAACACTATCCACTTTGTTTTATGCCTGCTTAAAGGGCCATGATACCCAAATGTTGAAACACTTGAAAGTGCTGCAGCATAGCTGTAAAAAGCTGAATAGAAAATATCACCTGAACATCTCTATGTAAAAAAGAAAGATATTTTACCTCAAAATGTCCCAAGTATAAACACCCCATTGTAAAGGACTTTAAGCAGCAAATCAGTATGTCTGTCCCGGGACAGGCAAAGGAGCGAGCTTTGTGCACACTCATGTTATTTCCCTATTCAGTTTAAGGAAGTTTACTATGAAATCTCATGAGAGTTAAGTGAAATCTCATGAGATCACAGTAAAATAGTTAATGATCTCAGCACTGTTGATGCTGATTGACTGCAGTTCATTTCTTCTTCTTTTTTATTTTTTACCTGTAGCTGGGCAGCAGCTGAAGTATAACTTTTTACACAGGACTTACTCTGCTGAGCTGAGGAAATTGTGAGGTAAAATCTCTTTCTTTATTACATAGAGATGCTCAGGTGATATATTGTCAGATTTTTAAAGTTATGCTGCATCACTTTCAAGTGATTTAGCATATGAGTATTATGTCCCTTTAAAAGTTTTTAAATTCATTTATGATCAGGGCTATATTTCTCATTTGACAGTGTAGGCAGTTGCCTAGGGGTACCCATTATCAGAGGGTTGCCTTTCTGGCTGGTCTAGTGATAGCATAGTATAATACATCACCTGTCACCTTAAATTCCATATTCTAACCATTTTAATTCCACTCAAAACTCACCCAAACAAAACTACCCAATAAAAACACAGAAACCGAGCTGGAGGAAGACCGGTCATAGTTGTATTTATGAACAATTAACTTATTAGGCAATTATTAGTCAACAAAATCAGTTTATTAAATATAAAACTAGATGGCGGCCATTGAGTTTCTGAAACTAAACCTTACTACAGCTGTTTACGGTTCCAGATGATACCCCTGCAAAGAGGCATATAGCTCCACTCACAACAGAAAAATCCCCACAAATCCCATACCATAAAAAGGGGAGGGTGGTAAACCAATTGGCTGGAGCACAGTCAAAATAGGGCTACCCACTTCCTGCAGGGCCTTAAAACAGGTAGGTAAAAACCCCACCCTTCACTTACAACAATGTAACGGCCATGCACAACACAAACCCACTCACTTTCAGACCCACAAGGGGTCACTTCACTATTACCCATTTGTTCTTTCATTAGGAACATTTCCCCAAAAACTCACCCAACAAATAGTTATCAATAAACACACAGACACCAAGTTGGAGAAAAAACAGCACAGTCCTATTTATTAAGAATACTTATTAGGCACTTATTAGTAGTGATGTCGCGAATAGTTTGCCAGCGAATAGTTCCCGGCGAACATAGCTTGTTCGCGTTCGCCACAGCGGGCGAACATATGTGATGTTCGATCCGCCCCCTATTTGTCATCATTGAGTAAACTTTGACCCTGTATCTCACAGTCTGCAGACACATTTCAGCCAATCAGCAGCAGACACTCCCTCCCAGACCCCTCCCAGCTCCTGGACAGCAGCAATTTTAGATTCATTCTGATCCTGCATTCTTAGTGAGAGGAGGGATAGTGTAGCTGCTGCTGATTTTATTGGGAAATTGATAGCTAGGCTAGTGTATTCAGTGTCCACTACAGTCCTAAAGGACTCATCTGATCTCTGCTGTGAGGACAGCACCCTAAAAAGCCCTTTTTAGGGCTAGAACATCAGTCTTTTTTTTTGCCTGTGTAATTTTGACTGTGAAACATCAGTCTGCTAGTGTAATCTAATTGCAGTTGCCTGCCTGCAGTGCCACCACTCATATCTGTTGTAACAGTAGTGTAAATTTAAAAAAAAAAATTTTTTGACTGTGAAACATCAGTCTGCTAGTGTAATCTAATAGCAGTTGCCTGCCTGCCAGCGTGTGGGCCCACTTGCCAACTAGTTCCACCACTCAAATCTGTTGTAACAGTAGTGTAAATTTTTTTTAAAAAACTTTTTTGACTGTGAAACATCAGTCTGCTAGTGTAATCTTATTGCTGTTGCCTGCCTGCCAGCGTGTGTGCCAGGCCCACTTGCTAAATGCCACCACTCATATCTGTTGTAACAGTAGTGTAAAATTTTGTAAAAAAAAATTTTTTGACTGTGAAACATCAGTCTGCTAGTGTAATCTAATTGCAGTTGCCTGCCTGCCAGCGTGTGTGCCAGGCCCACTTGCCAACTAGTGCCACCACTCATATCTGTTGTAACAGTAGTGTAAATTTTGTAAAAAAAACTTTTTTGACTGTGAAACATCAGTCTGCTAATGTAATCTAATTGCAGTTGCCTGCCTGCCAGCGTGTGTGCCAGGCCCACTTGCCAACTAGTGCCACCACTCATATCTGTTGTAACAGTAGTGTAAACATTTTTAAAAAAAAAACTTTTTTGACTGTGAAACATCAGTCTGCTAGTGTAATCTAATTGCAGTTGCCTGCCTGCCAGCATGTGTGCCAGGCCCACTTGCTAAGTGCCACCACTCATATCTGTTGTAAGAGTAGTGTAAAAGTTTTTTTAAAAAACGTTTTTGACTGTGAAACATCAGTCTGCTAGTGTAATCTAATTGCAGTTGCCTGCCTGCCAGCGTGTGTGCCAGGTCCAATTGCCAACTAGTGCCACCACTCATATCTGTTGTAACAGTAGTGTAAATTTTTTTTAAAAAAAACTTTTTGACTGTGAAACATCAGTCTGCTAGTGTAATCTAATTGCAGTTGCCTGCCTCCCAGTGTGTGTGCCAGGCCCACTTGCTAACTAGTGCCACCACTCATATCTGTTGTAACAGTAGTGTAAATTTAAAAAAAAAAACTTTTTTGACTGTGAAACATCAGTCTGCTAGTGTAATCTAATTGCAGTTGCCTGCCTGCCAGCGTGTGTGCCAGGTCCAATTGCCAACTAGTGCCACCACTCATATCTGTTGTAACAGTAGTGTAAATTTTTTTTAAAAAAAAACTTTTTGACTGTGAAACATCAGTCTGCTAGTGTAATCTAATTGCAGTTGCCTGCCTCCCAGTGTGTGTGCCAGGCCCACTTGCTAACTAGTGCCACCACTCATATCTGATGTAACAGTAGTGTAATTTTTTTTAAAAAAAAAACTTTTTCGACTGTGAAACATCAGTCTGCTAGTGTAATCTAATTGCAGTTGCCTGCCTGCCAGCGTGTGTGCCAGGCCCACTTGCCAACTAGTGCCACTACTCATATCTGTTGTAACAGTAATGTAAATTTAAAAAAAAAAAACTTTTTTGACTGTGAAACATCAGTCTGCTAGTGTAATCTAATTGCAGTTGCCTGCCTGCCAGCGTGTGTGCCAGGCCCACTTGCCAACTAGTACCACCACTCATATCTGTTGTAACAGTAGTGTAAATTTAAAAAAAAAAAAAACTTTTTTGACTGTGAAACATCAGTCTGCTAGTGTAATCTAATAGCAGTTGCCTCCCTGCCAGCGTGTGTGCCAGGCCCACTTGCCAACTAGTGCCACCACTCATATCTGTTGTAACAGTAGAGTAAATTTAAAAAAAAAAAACTTTTTTGACTGTGAAACATCAGTCTGCTAGTGTAATCTAATTGCAGTTGCCTGCCTGCCAGCGTGTGTGCCAGGCCCACTTGCCAACTAGTGCCACCACTCATATCTGTTGTAACAGTAGTGTAAATTTAAAAAAATAAACTTTTTTGACTGTGAAACATCAGTCTGCTAGTGTAATCTAATTGCAGTTGCCTGCCTGCCAGCCTGTGTGCCAGGCCCACTTGCCAACTAGTGCCTTCACTCATATCTGTTGTAACAGTAGTGTAAATTTAAAAAAATAAACTTTTTTGACTGTGAAACATCAGTCTGCTAGTGTAATCTAATTGCAGTTGCCTGCCTGCCAGCGTGTGTGCCAGGCCCACTTTCCAACTAGTGCCACCACTCATATCTGTTGTAACAGTAGTGTAAATTTTTAAAAAAAAACTTTTATGACTGTGAAACATCAGTCTGCTAGTGTAATCTAATTGCAGTTGCCTGCCTGCTAGCATGTGTGCCAGGCCCACTTGCCCAGTGCCACCACTCATATCTGGTGTAACAGTAGTGTAAATAATTAAAAAAAAAAAAAAAAATTTGACTGTGAAACATCAGTCTGCTAGTGTAATTCTAATTGCATTTGCCTGCCTGCCAACGTGTGTGCCCGGCCCACTTGCCCAGTGCCACCACTCATATCTGGTGTAACAGTAGTGTAAATCATTTTAAAAAAAAAAAAAACTTTTTTGACTGTGAAACATCAGTCTGCTAATGTAATCTAATTGCAGTTGCCTGCCTGCTAGCATGTGTGCAAGGCCCACTTGCCCAGTGCCACCACTCATATCTGGTGTAACAGTAGTGTAAATAATAAAAAAAAAAAAAAAACTTTTTTGACTGTGAAACATCAGTCTGCTAGTGTAATCTAATTGCAGTTGCCTGCCTGCCTGCCTGCCTGCCAGTGTGTGTGCCAGGCCCACTTGCCCAGTGCCACCACTCATATCTGGTGTAACAGTAGTGTAAATAATTAAAAAAAAAAACTTTTTTGACTGTGAAACATCAGTCTGCTTGTGTAATCTAATTGCAGTTGCCTGCCTGCCAGCGTGTGTGCCAGGCTCACAGTGTATACTGTGCCCACTTGCCCAGTGGCACCACTCATATCTTGTTTAATAGTAGTATAAGTGTACATTTAAAAAAATAAAAACTTTTTGGACTGTCAAACATCAGTCTGCTTTTTTGTGTCAGGCTCACAGCGTATACTGTGCCCACTTGCCCAGTGCCACCACTCATATCTTGTTTAATAGTAGTGTAAAAGTACATTTAAAAAAAAATGACAGGCAGAGGCAGGCCACCCCGCAGGTGCCATCGTGGTCATGGTGCTACTGGTTGTGCAGGCTTGACATGTGGCCTGAGCTATCCCAATTTGCAATAGAACTTCTGGCCTGCCCCGCTTTAAGTGTCCTGTCAGAAAGGACCCTCAGTGCAGCAGGAGGTATTGTCACTGAGAAGAGAAGTCGCCTAGGTCAAAAAAGTCTAGATTACCTCACCTTTATTAAGATGAATGAGGGATGGATCCCGAAGGTACTGACATTGGGCGATACATTCGAGTAAAAAAGGCCTGATGAGATGAGCTGCCTTGGACTAAAAATGGTCCACACGCTGCTGTATTTTATCTTCAAATGCCGGATGACTTGTGTGACTTATCCGCCACCAACTAGGGTTCAAGCCGCAATATTTTAGGGCACTTTCTGCCTGGGAAACAAACATCAATTTTTCTGGCCGCTGCTACAGCAGCGGCTGCAACAATACCTAATTTTTCAGGCATGTGTACATGCCAAATTTTTCTGGCCTCTGGTGCTGCACTGTGGCTTCAAAAACAAAACCAAAAAAAAGACACTTAACAGGGATTAAACTGATAGGAATAGTAGTACTTAACACACCACTCCTATCTGGTGGCACATTAGATTGCACGCGCAGTGCCCCAAATTTGAAGTAGGAGGACCGACCAAGCATCTTTTTCCATCTCCCGGTTCCTAAAATCCATGCCATATACACATCCCCTGATAGGGGACACCACAGTGGAAGGTAACCGGCCGAAATTTCTTTGCACAAAAGGCAATCCCCAACCTGTACTCGATTGTGCAAAAGGAAGTAACCTTACCATGGGTCCCAAACCGCACGTCTTGTAATTCTCTGTCTGGGAAATTATCTATCTATCAAATCTATCTACTTATCTATCAAATCTATCTATCTATTGTATCTATCAAATGTATATTGCATCTATTGATCTATCTATCTAATCTATGTATCTATCTATCTATCTATCTATCAAATCTATCTATCTCGTGGCCGGACTGTTTTGTGACAACCACTTGTGTTTCGGCCAAATTTCCGTCGGCCAAATGTCCGTCGGCCAAATGTCCGTCGGCTAAAAGTCCGGCCACGATTGCACGCGCAGTGCCCCAAATTTGAAGTAGGAGGACCGACCAAGCATCTTTTTCCATCACCCGGTTCCTAAAATCCATGCCATATACACCTCCCCCGATAGGGGGAGTAACAGGTATTAAACTGATCAGAATAGTACTACTTAACACACCACTTATATCTGGTGGCACAGTAGAGTGCATGTGCAGTGCCCCAAATTTGAAGTAGGAGGACCGACCAAGCATCTTTTGCCATCTCCCGGTTCCTAAAATCCATGCCATATAGACGTCCCCTGGCGCTGCAACTGCCTCTGGGAACCTTACCATGGGTGCCAGACCGCACGTCTTGTAATTCTCTGTCTGGGAAATTATATATCTATCAAATCTATCTATTTATCTATCAAATCTATCTAACTATCTATCGTATCTATCAAATGTATATTGCATCTATTGATCTATCTAATCTATGTATCTATCAAATCTATCTATCTCGTGGCCGGACTGTTTTGTGACAGCCACTTGTGTTTCGGCCAAATGTCCATCGGACAAATGTCCATCGGCCAAATATCCGTCGGCTAAAAGTCCGGCCACGATTGCACGCGCAGTGCCCCAAATTTGAAGTAGGAGGACCGACCAAGCATCTTTTTCCATCTCCCGGTTCCTAAAATCCATGCCATATACACCTCCCCCGATAGGGGGAGTAACAGGTATTAAACTGATCAGAATAGTACTACTTAACACACCACTCATATCTGGTGGCACAGTAGATTGCACGCGCGGTGCCCCAAATATGAAGTAGGAGGACCGACCAAGCATCTTTTTCCATCTCCCGGTTCCTAAAATCCATGCCATATACATGTTATGAGCTGCTTATTCTATTTTCATTATTTTATATGTTTAACCAAACTTTTCCTTTTCTTTTACTGAACTCTTCTCTGAAACTGCAGATATATTACTTCTGTATTTTCCAATAAGTGATGTATCTTTAACAACTTACTTTTAGCCTAATAAGTATGTATCAGTACATCTTAAAGTTATGGCTTCTGCCATAAATTGTTTTCTAAATATCTGAAACTCAAGGTCAAATCCAAGGCTTCTCTGTACAGTATCAACTTCTAAATCCAATTAGCCAACTAGCCTCTGGTCACATTCCAAGAAAACATATCTCCCAAATTTTAACATAGAGGACATGTTTTTTCCCCCCTTTCCTAGTAACCACTAATCACGTGAGATTTATTGGCCAATCATTATCAGCCAATTAGCTCTCTGCTTTGTAAGTTACTGTAATAGTATAAAAATGCATGTATATGAAAATGTGTTAGTCTTGCATTGCTGTGTTTTTTGTGCTGGGACACTGTTGCCTCCTGAGGTGAGCCCTTGTTTGATAAATATCTGGTCTGGACCTCTTTATTACTGCACCTGAGACAAACTCACTCATGACAGTAACTTGGTGACTCTGGTGGGACGTGCTTCAGGTCGACCTTTCCGTGCCTCCCTGGCTGGGAACCAACATCTGCGCGTACCCATCTGATTCAGGTCTATAGCTTACCTGTGGGAGGTTTTGTCTTGTTGGCCAGGGAGTCCCGGGGGGCGATAAGGGAGTACGTCCTAAGGAACAGACCACAAACAACGGATGCAATCTACCCCTTGGACAAGTCTGTGAGTGTCTTCTTGTCTTTTGTGTTCATGTACGTGTAATATATGTTGTGGGTCTTTTACCCTGTTTTTGTTTTATATACTGGATCACTATTAAATTCAGTTGGACATCTGTCTGGCAGTTAAACACCATTAGGGTGCCAGCCCACTATAAAATAAAGTTTCAGGTGGTAGGGATTTTACAGAGGCAGAAATAGTTATCCAAGACATATTGTGACTTGAGACTATAGTGCTAATCTCTCCCGCTAAGCAGGGACGTTGAGGTAGTGTCCGTCGGGTAACTGCAGGTACTTGACTATAGTGCTAATCTCTCCTGCTAAGCAGCGACGTTAAGGAAATGTCCGTCCGAAAACTGCAGGGACTTGATTAGGGATTAAAGTGAGGTGTGGATTTTGAGGAGTTAAAGTGCCCCTGTTTTTGGTCTAATTTTTGTAGACTGGGCACTTTGTCATCAAAATTTACATTCACTTTAAGGAACAGGGATATAATAATGGGATCCCGGCTGTCTAAAGTAGACAAAGACTCTCTCCTTGTTAAAGTATATGCAAAATAGGGAAAACTCAGTACTGCTTGGTTATTAAAAAATTAGACTTTATACTTTGTGCACAGAGCTCTGAGTTTCCTATACTCTCAGCCTTGATCCTGAATTAAGGTGGCCGAGATTTGGGTCCTTTGAGCTCTCTAAATTAATTGCCCTCCGCAATCTTCTGGTTGATATATGCCCTGACCAGATGGACTACTATTATCTTTTTGAGAATAGTAGGGTTGCGGACGTCAAAACCCAAATGAAAATGTGTTTTCTGTATTACTAATAGTTTCATGTATGTTAACATTGCTTTAGAATAAATGCTGGGAGTGAAATATTTGAGGTATGCGAGTTGATATGAATTTTTGTGTACAATCGCTGCAAAAGAAAGCTGGCTTTGATGTCTGATGCAGGCTAGAGCTGTGTGTGTGTATCAGGGATTCTTAGCTAAGAAATTTGACGCTGTAATGATTTGCTTGTTATTGCTGTAACTTGGTTTTAAAGTCATATGTATGTTCTTAATTTTGTGTGCCAATAATAGCATTATTTTTTTAAGTTTTAAGTGATATTTGTTTTATGCATGGGCTGATAAGAGATTTAATGTGTTTCCATCTGTTTGAGGCATATAAAATATATGCAAATGAAGTAACTAAGGACTTTGAAAGTGCGATGGTGTGTGTGATTTTTGTCACGCTCTAGTAAATATGAGAGTTTTTCTTGTATATGATAAATGGGTTAAGTATGTTTGTGGAAAAGATAAAATAAGGTAAAAAAACTTGTCTTGTTTGCCATTGGAGTTCTGCTTCTTTGCTGTATCATGGACTGTGTTTCATTAGATGTATCTAAAGTATTTAAGTCTGTTTCTTTTGCAATAAATATTTAAGTATATGCAGGTTGTGATGCAGTAGGGAGGTGGAGTTTTAATGGTAAATAAGACAATAAGGATGAATATATAATATACATGATAAATGGTCAGCCCTTATGGGGACAGTGCACTGTAAAATTGTTTTTATATTAATGTATTTTCAATGACTTGTTATACAAGCTGTATAGTATAAAATATAGGAGAAATTGAATTTTCAAGTTTATTTGTTTATATATGAAGTAGCTGGTTTTATGCTTTCAAAACACAGTTGATTGCAATGGGTTGCATTTTAGATAATAAGGATATCTCATTGTGTTATATTTGTCTCTAAAATCGGAGCTCAGTGCTTAGACAGAGCAATGGAAAATTGTAATTTTATTACTTAAAGGACCAGTTCACTCATGGGAGTTCATGAGCAGCAATAACACTGGATTAACAAGTAAAGGAGATAATACATAAAATGTAGTAGTTTGTAAAATATATTATTTTTTTTACATTTTTTATCTTCTTTGCAGTTCAGCTAAATGTCCCTGGAATGCCCTGATAAAAGGGCAGTGCTACAATGCTCTATTACCCCGCCCCATGGCCAATCAAAGTGCTTTAGTAAATGATATGCTAAAGACAGTAAACCTCCAATGTGCACACACAATCTGCAGCTAACAAAATAAATTTAAATATCACTCCCCACACTTTAAACTCAGGTTTTATAAAATTTTCATGATTCAGATACAGCATGCAATTTTAAAAAACTTTCCAATTTACTTCCATTAAAAATAATGTTCACAGTCTTTTATATTTACATTTTTTTTTTTGAGTCACCAGCTCCTACTGAGCATGTGCAAGAACTCAGATTATACGTATATGCATTTGTGATTGGCTGATTGCTATCACATGGTACAGGGGGGAGTAGAAATGTGTTAGAAAAGAATCTACTACTCATTTGAAATTCAGACTAAATGCTATTGTATTGTCTTGTTATCTTGCATTTGTTGATTATGCAAATCTGCTGTGTTTACTGGTTCTGTCTCTGGGAGCATAATAATTGCATAAGACCTGGATGATTTTCTATATTTTTACTTTAGTTTGTTTTACAATAGTTTGCTTACATAATCACCTTATGCAGACCTTTCCTTGTATATATATACAGTATAATATAAAATCTGTGAGACTAGCAGTGAAAAAAAAAAGAGTTACATTTGCTTTCCAGCTGATTGAGGCTTCATGCCGATGTGGATTTGACTTCTGAGTTGAATACATACAGTTCTGTGTAAAAGTCTGTTCTAATACAGGAGTGGAATTGCATGTTGCAAACGCTTTTTTTTTGTTTTTTTTAAGTTGCAAACTGAGAGATATCACTGACCTGAATGTATTCAAGCTCTAAAAAAAAACTGCTCACTGCTCAACACGGAGTCAGGGGGTGGAGCAAGTGCTATGCACAAAAGGCAGGGAAAGAAAAAAAAATATTTAAAGGGGTATAGGCAAACTGATATAAAATCTGAGATTTCAAAAAATATTTACAGAGAAAGAAAATGAAGTTTATTGTATGCTCAGCACTAGTATATTTAACTATGTCAGCAGTTTCAATTAAAAATTATTTTTAATTTGGGTAAACTGTCCCTTTAACTATCCTGCACCCCATTGTGAGTGTGGTTCCTTATGCTGGCTTGTTTACTTAGGCTGATTGATAGCTGAGACTCCAGTATAAAACTTTTACTATAGGTGGGAATACCACAGGCTAAATCAGCTATTTCAAATGCCAAAATAAAGGGCAAAGGAGCTTGTACAGGGACATTGTTTACACATTTATGTGCCACAAGCAATACCTTCCCTTCTCAATCAGACAAATACGCAACATTTTTTTTAAACCAACGTCTCACTAGGTATGAGACATTGCTTCTTGTACCTTCTAATATCACTATCATCCACTGTACCTCTCTCAACCCAGCAACTTTGTTACCTCTGCCTGATGATGGTACCCCACACTATTACTGTTTATCTGTATCTCTCTTTTCCTCCAAACCAAGGGATGACCTCTCTGATGTGCCTCTACCTAGCCTGGATTGGACAGTGTTCTGTGATGGAAGTTTGAGGATGGTGAATGTTTCTGGTGTAGTCATGGCAGATTCTGTTATAGAGGCCGAGCCCCTCCCATCTCACTACAGTGCCCAAGCAGCTGAGCTACATGCACTCACACTTGCTTGTCAGCTCTCAAAGGACAGGGAGGTCAGTCAACATTTAGACTGATAGTAAATATGCTTTAGGGATTGTATATGCCACTGGTCAATTATGGAAATTAAGGGGTTTTCTAACTTCTGCTGGTACCCAAATTGCCAATGCACCACAAGTTTCTGCACTCCTTGACTCAATCCATTTACCCACTTCCATCTCTGTCATGCATTGCAAAGCACACACCCACTCACAGGAACCCATTTCACTTTGTAATAGTTATGCTGATCAAATTGCTTAGCATGCAGCTTCTCTGCCATTTACACTACATTGTCGTCTCTTTACACTTCTCTTCCTGAACAAACTGTTCACCTCTGGACTATTCTTGGTCTTACCTGTGACTCTTTTGGTATCTGATCCACTCCAGATGGATGCCCTGCTCTACCTCAACCACACCTCTCTCTTATGCTATCCTTTCTGCATAACCAAACACACTGAGGTACCACACAACTTGCTGAAACCCTTAACAGACAGTGGTTTGCCCCCCCATAAAGCTGCAAAATTAGTTGTATTGAATTGTGAGACATGCTCAATTCAATCCAAAGGGGGAACCTAAAGGCCCACCAGGTGAACGCCCATGGGCATTTCAACCTTTTGAACGTTTACAAATTGACTTTTCTGACATACCTCCCTGTAGGGGTTTCAAACATTTACTTGTGATAGTGGACCAACTTACTGGATGGGTCGAGGCCTTTCCTACAAGAACTGTGAAAGTCCAAGAAGTTGCCAAGTGAATGCTAAAAGAACTCATACCCAGGTTTGGCCTCCCAGAGTAATTGAATCTAACAGAGGAACACATTTCACAAGTAATATTATTCAGCAACTGACATTAGCCTTAGGCTTTACTTGGCATCTCCATACCCCTTGGCATCCAGAAAGATCAGGCCAAGTGGAAAGAAAGAACCAGACCCTAAAACAGACTATTGCTAAAATTTGTTCTCAAGAAAGCCTTAAATGGGTAGATGCTTTGCCCCTAGCACTGTTTGGGACTCGCATAAACCATAGGGGGACCCTCAAGCTCTCACCATATGAACTGTTGTTTGGTAGGCCACCTCCTTTGTATAGTGCCAACACTTTACACCTGCCTGACCTTGCGGTGGGTGATGTATAATTAAATGCCTATCTTTTGCAATTGCAAAAGCAATTACATTCTCTCCACAGACATGCCTCTCTCTCTCTCTCTCTCTCTCTCTCTCTTTCTCTCTCTCAGCCCTTGCCATTGGATGTGACTGCACACCCCAGGTGACTCCATTTTGGTCTAGACTTATCAAAAGAAGCCACTGCAGCCTCTCTGGAAAGGTCCTTACTGGTTTTGCTGACTACTCCAACAACTATTAAAGTTGCCAAGGTCGACTCTTGGATCCACTACTCCAGGTGTAAAAGATACAGCCCAGAAAAAGAAGCAGCCTGCAATGTAGCAAAGAAAGAAGAAGCTGGGGCAGCCAGGGCCTCTGAAGAAGGGGTAACCAAGACCCCTGACGACGAGTGATTAATTCAGACCCTTCTTGGTTTGAAACTCAGACTAACCAGAAATAGTAAAATCTCTCTATCTGAATGAGTGAAACTGAAAGATTTGTCTTCCTTACTCTTATTTTCATTGTCTCACTCCTCTGTTATCTTGAGTAACATCCCTCAATATGTCTCCTTTGTTTTGTGTCACACTTTTGACCATGCTCTCTTACTCTATTTCCCAATATGTGTCTTCTGGTCTGTGTGTTTGTCCTAACCCTTTACTAAATACTCTTGTTCTGGTAACCTTGTATCTGTGGCAGTTTTTCCTCCTACTACTAGCTGCCCTCAACAAGTAATTATACTCAAAGTTCGTATTTAAAGGTCCTAAGGGGTTTGTTATCCAGTCTATTTGCATAGCCCCACAAGTGATTGTGGTTTGAAAATTATGAAGTGGGTAGCTGAGAAACGAAAGTCACCCCTTCTTGCTTGACGTTCCCCTGTAACTACCTCTGCCACAAACCCTATTTACCCCCATGATTCTTTCCCCCATAATGATAATTTACCTAATGCCCAATTGTCCACAGAGAACTATTCTTTAGGTGAATGGGGACTAAACTCACATGTTATCCTACTCCAAACTATAGCCAACCACACCGAGGGCAATTGTTATATTTGTGCTCGCATTCCCACTCATCATAAGGGGGGTATTCCTCTTATGGGTATTAATGTTGATTTGTTTACCTTTGATTTGTCTACTTTTATTCCTCCAGGTACACCATTGTTCAACCTATCAGGTAATTTTATCTCTTTGGGAGGCACCTCATATGGTACTATCTGCAGGGAAATTGGCCAAGGTACGGTGCGGTTGGGTGCCTCCCTATGTGAGTATGTAATCTCCAGTAATGGCATTCATTTCCGGCTGGTAAATTCCTCTGGTATGATCCTAACTGTGAATCATAATCTCACTGCACTTTTTTGTTTCCTCCAGGGCCCCAATTGTACTTTTGTTTCCCCATCCCTTGTACAATCTTTCCTCAGCAGACCACCCCCTGGGTTGTATTGGATATGTGGACAGACAGCGGTGTCAGTCCTCCCTGGTAACTATACAGCCATCTGCTTCCTGGGTGTGGTAACCCCAGCCATCCGTGTTGTCCCCACGCTGCCCTTGGGCCCAATTCGCAATAAACGTGAATCTGGAAGCTTGCTGCCCCCCCGTGTCCAACAGTATGCTGGAGATTCAACTGGTCAAGCTATCCTCCCGGCCGTTGGTGTCTACCTGAATCATCAGGACATCATCATGTTATCTGTGATACTACAGACCTTCATGAATGAGAGTGCAGGAGTTGTTCAGAGTGTGTCCCAAGAGTTGAAGCAGCTTAGACAACTAGCATTGCAGAATAGGATGGCCCTTGATTACCTCCTGGCTTCCCAAGGAGGGGAGGGGGGGGTGTAGTCTTGTGAATGTTCTACCTATGTTACTGATCAATCACTTAATTTGAGTCACCATCTCACAGTTATTAGGTCCCTATCCCAGGATGTCCAAGATGTGATTGATGACAAATTTAGCCTTGGAGGTATTTTTAACCATCTCTTTGATTGGCTACCTAGTTTGGGATGGTTACACTCCCTTTTTCTGTATGGCATTGTTATTATAGTATGCCTTATCCTGATGTGTTGCTGTATACAATGTGTACCTGGTCTAATCTCTACATGCAAGAATGTTTTCACTGTGTCTCATTCTTCTCCCAAATACTTGTTTCCCTCTATCCGTTTTGAATCTCCCCACCATGTTGAGATCTCTCTTGACCCTGATTTCTTCTGAGTTCACCTACTTCTCTCCTACTCTATGTCTCTTTTGACCTCTTTATCTTACAATGTTATTGCCTACCCACCAGCTGTGCCCTAAAATTCCCTGTCTTATCCCTATGCAGGATGCACTACGTCCCTAGGATCGTCTAGAACTTTCCTACATTGGGAAACTGGCCACGGAGAGACCATGGACCATCATCTACCTTGATGGCCACCCTGGTCGTAGCCTGTATACCCATAACCCACTCCTTTTTCCCTCCCTGGTGGTTTCTATTTCTTCATTGTCTTTCTGTATTGTGTTATTTTGCTTTCATATTGCATTACCTTATATTTACACTCTCTATATTTCCTTCATCGGTGCGGAATTCCTTCACCTCCCAAACATGCCATGATACTGCCTGACAACCCACTATTCACCATCAACTCTACAAGAATGATGGGGATTGTTAATTGTTGTTAATGAATCTGGGAGGGGATGTTTCTGCACTATGTCATGCCACACACATATGTCATGCCACACACACATATACAACATAGGAATGTTTAGGTAGTTGTCTACTCCACCCGATGGCGACTAGTGTCCGGGAATAGCGGAATAGTCTCCTACCTAACAACTTAACTCCTACCTTGTTTTTGCTTACCCTCTTGTAGTCCTGTGAACCATCTTGGACGGGAGCACCCATGTACTAATAGCATTGTGATTGTCAAACCGCCATGAGTCGCATTTACTTTTTGTGATCGCGGCACTTTGACGTTTGCGATCAAAGGGGGGAATGTTATGAGCTGCTTATTCTATTTTCATTATTTTATATGTTTAACCAAACTTTTCCTTTTCTTTTACTGAACTCTTCTCTGAAACTGCAGATATATTACTTCTGTATTTTCCAATAAGTGATGTATCTTTAACAACTTACTTTTAGCCTAATAAGTATGTATTAGTACATCTTAAAGTTATGGCTTCTCCCATACATTGTTTTCTAAATATCTGAAACTCAAGGTAAAATCCAAGGCTTCTCTGTACAGTATCAACTTCTAAATCCAATTAGCCAACTAGCCTCTGGTCACATTCCAAGAAAACATATCTCCAAATTTTAAAATAGAGGACCTGTTTTTTTTTCCCCTTTCCTAGTAACCACTTATCACGTGAGATTTATTGGCCAATCATTATCAGCCAATTAGCTCTCTGCTTTGTAAGTTACTGTAATAGTATAAAAATGCATGTATATGAAAATGTATTAGTCTTGCGTTGCTGTGTTTTTTTGCTGGGACACTGTTGCAACAGTGTAATAAAGATTACCTCTCCTGAGGTGAGCCCTTGTTTGATAAATATCTGGTCTGGACCTCTTTATTACTGCACCTGAGACAAGCTCACTCATGACATACACATCCCCTGGCGCCGCAACTGCCTCTGGGAACCTTACCATGGGTCCCAGCCCGCACGTCTTGTAATTCTCTGTCTGGGAAATTATATATCTATCAAATCTATCTATTTATCTATCAAATCTATCTAACTATCTATCGTATCTATCAAATGTATATTGCATCTATTGATCTATCTAATCTATGTATCTATCAAATCTATCTCGTGGCCGGACTGTTTTGTGACAGCCACTTGTGTTTCGGCCAAATGTCCGTCGGACAAATGTCCATCGGCCAATAGTCCGTCGGCTAAAAGTCCAGCCACTATTGCACGTGCAGTGCCCCAAATTTGAAGCAGGAGGACCGACCAAGCATCTTTTTCCATCTCCCAGTTCCTAAAATCCATGCCATATACACCTCCCCCGATAGGGGGAGTAACAGGTATTAAACTGATCAGAATAGTATTACTTAACACACCACTCATATCTGGTGGCACAGTAGATTGCACGCGCAGTGCCCCAAATTTGAAGTAGGTGGACCGACCAAGCATCTTTTTCCATCTCCCGGTTCCTAAAATCCATGCCATATACACGTCCCCTGGCGCCGCAACTGCCTCTGGGAACCTTACCATGGGTCCCAGACCGCACGTCTTGTAATTCTCTGTCTGGGAAATTATATATCTATCAAATCTATCTATTTATCTATCAAATCTATCTATCTATCTATCTATCTATCTATCTATCTATCTATCTATCTATATATCGTATCTATCAAATGTATATTGCATCTATTAATCTATCTATCTAATCTATGTATCTATCAAATCTATCTATCTCGTGGTTGTGCAAATGGACTGTTTGCGGTGCGTTAAACGGGGAGTTTGGTCTGTCACTGTGAAGCGGGCGTAACCCTTACACTACCTGATCGATACAACATCATACCTGATGTTTTAAAGCATGTTATTCCAAACAATTTAGGAATGTTAGGTGATTTATGCCCTTTATGGATTAAAACCAGACTCTGCATCAACTATGTAATTTTCCGTGGGAGTTTTGCCACAGTCCAGGTGTTAGTCCCCTTGAAACAACTTTTCCATCACTATTGTGGCCAGAAAGAGTCCCTGTGGGTTTTAAAATTCGCCTGCCTATTGAAGTGAATGGCGGTTTGCCCGTTCGCGAACAGTTGCGGAAGTTCGAGTCCGCTGATCGGAAACGGAAAATTTTCAGTTTGCAACATCACTACTTATTAGCCGACTAAACTTTTTTTTTATTAAATATACTGTAAATAACCAGATGGCTGCAACTGAGTTCCTACAACCATCCCTTAGTAAGCTGGCCACAGCCCCAGATCAAAAACTGAAGTGGGGCATATCACTCCAGCAACCAATGAGCAATGGACTTTGATGAGTTGCCTATCTGCTTCGAGGGGTACCCCTAGGCTTGCACGTAGTGGGCGTTACACCCCAATTCCTACTAGAGTACTGTGACAAACTGCCACAAGAGGTTTTCAACCCTTAAGTGCACAAAACCCCTTATTCAATGTAACCCCCTTAAAGGGACAGTCTACTTCAGAGTTGTTATTTGTTTAAAAAGATAGATAATCCCTTATTACCCATTCCCCAGTTTTGCATAACCAACACAGTTATAATAATACACTTTTTACCTCTGTGATTACTTTGTATCTAACCCTCTGCCGACCGCCCCCTTATCGCAGTTTTTTGACAGACATGTATTTTAGCCAATCAGTGCTGACTCCTAAATAACTCCATAAGAGTGAACACAATGTAACCTATATGACACACAGGAACTGGCGCTGTCTAACTGTGAAAAACTGTCAAAAGGCGCTGAGATAAGAGGCAGCATTCAAGGGCTTAGAAATTAGCATATGAGCCTACCTAGGTTTAGCTTTCAACAAAGAATGCCACGAGTACAAAGCAAATATGATGATAAAACTAAATTGGAAAGTTGTTTAAAATTGCATGCCCTACCTGAATCATGTTAGTCTTTTTCTGTATGCAATAAACATAGAGAAATCAGCCTGAAAAGCCTCTCTTTTTTATACATAAATCACAAGTAACGTACTTATATATTTCAGAGAAGGTACACACATTAATGTATAAAATACAAAAAAATGTTTTCAGAAACATTATGGAGATTCCTATAACTGTCTAAAACATTCATGCTGGTGATTAAAGGGGCATTATAATAATTTCTATTAGTTTGTCTGTTGTTGTTTTTAAAGGGATAGTTAGCCCAATATTTTTATTTCATGATTCAGATAAAGCAGACAATTATAAGCAACTTTCTAAATTACTCCTATTATAAATTTGTCTTCCTTCTCTTGCTATCTTTATTTAAAAGGCAGAAATGTATGTTTAAGAGCCGGCCTATTTTTGGTTGAGAACCTAGATTGCCTTGCTAATTGGTTAGTTACATTTAACCACCAATAAGCAAGTGCAACCCAGGTACTGAACCAAAAATGGGCCGGCTCCTAAACATACATTTCTGCTTTATCTGAATCATGAAAAAATAAATTGGGGTTTACTATCCCTTTAACCTTAACCTTAAGGCTAGACTAATGAAATCTCAAATCTACAACCCCACTGCCCTGCCTAGGCCTACTGGCAAAGGAATTTAAAATAAAGACCCATATCATATTTAAAGGGATAATACATTCAGGTAAGCAGCTGTCTGAAATCCCCTACTTGGAAGTTGATTGATATTGCTGTCCCTTGTTTACATAGCCTTTTTTTTATAGCCATCACTGCAGTATTAAAATATTCAGTGTAGGGGGGCGGAGCCGATCGCCAAGCAGAACAGACGCTTTTATGCAGAGCTCCTCAAATTAACACTATTTCAAGCGGCTAATTATCATTATACCTCAAGCAAATACTTGTTTTTTACCCACATACATATACCCGGCCAAGTGGCCCTTTACCAGCTTACTTGGGAAAGATTTTAGAGAGGATGCTCAGATACAAGTCTCCGGTACGAAGCAGCCCTGAATCATAGAAAAAAGAAGCTGCCATCTTAGGCTATAAACTTTTTTTACTCTCTGGGACAGAGGAATTTGCATCACTATCATACTGCAAGCCGAAATCGCACAATTCTACAGGGGGAGACCCGGACCTGCAACCGGACCCTCCCTACTCTTCACCTAAGCACACTTGCCTTATATAGTGATCCCTTTGCAACTCGGGGCTGCTGAACCCCCCCCCCCCCCTTCCTCCCCACCGGGGTCTGAGAGGAGAGCTACGGAAGAGACATGGCTTCTGTCTTCAGGGAGGAGGAACCGCTGCAGCACAGATCTACCGTTCACTACATTGATCTCAAACAGAGCTTTCAGGCACTTATAGATCTAGCCCAATTCATACCGCAAGCCCAGGAGATTCCGCAGCGTAGAAGCACTCAAGTTCCCTCTGACCGGAATAAAAAGAGCCACGTGGGGGATAAAGAAATACCTGCTACACATCACGACTCAGAGATAGTGAGTATGCCACTTCGTGATGAGTCTCTGTGCTCCGGGACACTCTCTGGCTACCGCCCTTCGACTGAGTTATCCTTGAAGGCTGCTAATAATGAGGCATATATCCCTTACCCCCGAGCATCCTCCAGACAAGACTCAGAGAAGTTTCTCAAAGGGGACTCATTACAATACAAGTCAGAGTATGGCTTAAGGCACAGGCTTACCCAGGACTTCCCCACCTCCCTGTTAATGTATAAGTACAACCCGGGGGAATTAAGGAACCAACTTTCTGTTTTGATTATATGCTGTCCTGCCTCATCCAGATCGGGCATAGGTTAAAAGTTTGTGCCCACATATATAGAGCTTGCTGAGTACAGGCCTGTTAGCTGACAATTTTCTTCTAATATGCTCTGACTGTCCTCCCTTTAGTAAGCGTGCTACAAGACTTGATACTGGAAGATAATTCAGAAGGGAGACCTAACGCCTCAAACTCATAGTGGGAACCGTTAAGCCATGTTATAAGATATGAAACTATTATATTTATGAAGTCTTTTTGATGGATGCCTAGATAATAGTCGCAGGTTACTCATGTTCATTTAGAAGATTTACTTTTATGTTTTATATAAACCTCTAGGGCCTGGCAATCATTTGTCTCTTATGTCATCTTCCTGTCTGCTTTGTCTTTTTTTTTTGTGTTTGAATTGGTCAGTTGTTTTTAACTAAAACTAACACTAAAATATATCCTTATAGGCCATTTCACATGGACTGGCTCGTCACATACTATGTTAGGCTTCAGGAGTCAAACTTGTCTAACTTATCCTTACTCTATCTCATTTAGATATATTGACTGCATAACGCATGAATTTTGCCCTTAACTAAAGCTTGCTTACATAATATGTGCCTTCCTAGAGGCCTGGTTATTGCCGATTATCTACACTGTTCCTTACCTATAAGCCTCAGCAAAAACCACCATATTTGAGGTGAAAGAATATTAGTAAACTCCCAACCCCTTATATTCCAAGCAGATACCCAGAAAACTCCCTAGGCTCAAAGTCTCCCTGTTTTCACCACTTACATCGCATTTAGTCCAATTTATTATAGCTCCGCCTCTCCCCCCCCCCCCCATTTCTCCCATTATACTGGGTTCTTTACCCATTCTTCTTTATCCAAGCGGCTCTTGTCCGCTGAAATCTTGCCTTTCTCTCACATTACTTCTATTAATTATATCTCTTTATTGACACAAGTCTTTTGAATACTCCACAGTTGTACTATCTTACTATGTTACCACTCTGTACTCACTATAGTTTACAGAGAAAGACCCTTTTGGATTAATTCTCCACAAAACAGAGATATAGTTATGGCAATTTATACTTAGAATTTTCCTCATAACAGTAAAATGAGACCGTATATTCACACCCGAGAAACTTCACCTCTATACCTCTTAGCAAATGAAGAACTATGTATGTGTTAAGTGTCAGAACCTATTATAGCACTACTGTATAAGACTTATTGTTTACCTTTCTATGTCTGTAATTTTTGTGCACATACCAATGTGGAGTTGTACTATCTTATTTTATTTTGTTTGTCTCAATAAAAAATTTAAATTAAAAAAAAAAAAAAAAAAAAATATTCAGTGTAGGTAGCAAATTCAACAAGAAAAAGTTAGTTCAAATAAAAAAATAGAGGTATAGTAGATATTTGCTAACAATTTAACATACTCCAGCTGGTAAAAATGATTATACATTATACAGCACAATATCCTTTTGAACAATAATAAACAAGAGAACTCCAAGTAACTCCACAATATAGTCTCTCAATTTATAAGATAACATTTCCTCTGGGATTCCTTATACACTCAGATTACTTATATGGTTGTGATCCTCAATAACAAAGACTTTTTGCCACTACAGAATGTGTAAGAAAGAAGCCCCTAGGAGTGCGGAGTAATGTGAAGGGGCCTTGACCTTTGGAGGAATAGGCCCATCTTCTGATTGGTTGATAAGGTATAGTGGGAGTGGCTAGCACGAGCCCCTGTGTACTTAAAGAAAGAGCGGGAAAAATCAGGCATCTACCTGACAGGAAATTTGTTTGGTGAACTACTCTGTTCGTGTGTTTTTTCAGCCTATTTATTATGGCGCAGTTGGATGCCCTATTAGGGCAGCTCAAGGAAGCAGCGGAAAAAAGGGGCCCTACCTGGCTTGAAGAAAAGCTCCGTTCGTTGCTGGTCCCGGATACTGGTGAAGCGGAGGTTAAGGTGGTTTCGTCGCCTAGGCCGGTAAGGCATTCCAGGCCACCGGTTAGGTTGGATCCGGATGTTGCGGGAAGTTCCAGTAGCCACAGGAGATCCAGCCCTAGTCCGGGGGTAAAGTCGTCGTCGAAGAAGAAAACAGGTTCCAGTTCCGGGAGTCGACAAGCTGAAGTGGGGACTAGGCAGCCTTGTATAGCAGCCAGCAGTGATGCCTTCGAATCGGAGCAGGAGTTCGTTTCGAGGAAGGAGGGTGATTCTTTGCTTCAGGGTAAGACGGCCGTTTTTGGTCTTAAAGAGCCTAATAAAGGAAAAAAGCAAGCTAATAAAGTTGACGGCCCGTTGAGGCCTGGTTTATTAAGGGATAGTAATGTGCAAGCAGACAGCGTTAGGTTTGTGGGGCCAGTTGAAAGACAGAGAGTCGAGGGTAGAAGTGAAGCAAGGGAGCCCGGCACTTCAGGTTCATCTCATGTTGTAGAAGCACAAGTACATAAGGTGTTAAAGTCGGCCCAGGTTCTGAGGCCTAGTAGTAGTTTTGAGGGTCATATGTTGCATGTTGTTGAAGAAAGATTTATGGGAGAAGATAAAACCGGGGACCAACCTAAAGGGGAGGCTGATACTGGCGGGGAGGATTTAACCTTATACTTAGATTCATCTGAGGAGGATTTTATACCTCCTTCTCCTCGGGTGGTTGGTCCTCCTTGCCGGTCCAGGATCTCAGTCAGGGCATCGGGCGATTCAGTTTTAAGGGGTGAGGTAAGGAATTTGAAGGGTGGGAATGTTGATGTGGGTGAACATTTGCTTGTTTGTAATAATGTTTATATTTCAGAAGGGAACGTAATTGGGTCACGTCCAGAGAATCCTCCTGGTTTTCTTGTGGTGAGAGAAGACGGCCTGAGCGTGGAAGCTTATGTCCTGCAAGATTCATGGACGGACAATATCAGGCTTGATATAGAGGATGGCGTTCCTATGTCGGGAGGTTCTGATTTGAGGGGAGAGGAAGCAGGGGTGAGTACGGCCAGTGTTTTTAACTCTGGCCATAGGGGGGAGTTGGGAAGAGGTCACTGTACTATATTTAATAGTTCGGTTAGTTCTGTTCAATGGCCAAACAGGTCTGGGAGTGGGAGAATACAATGTAGGGGTAGACAGCGCAAGAGATACGGGGATTCAAGGGTAGTAGTGTCTGGGGCTACAGCCCCTAAGAAGATGAGAGGGGTATTGGATGACAGTGTTTTAGGTATGTCTATGGCTAAGAGGGGTGTTGGGTTATGGACGCCATCGGGGGGTTTGTCACATGTTTCTGTTTTACAGGCTGAAGGAAATCAACAGGAGATGGCTGTTATGGAACCTAGGGCTTCTGGGTTCCAGATTAATGAGAAGGTTACGGTTGCATCTCAAGTGGATCAGTCCCCGGTGGCTCAGGATCCTAGAACAGGTACGGGGGGAGTTGGTACTGGGGTATTGAATGTTGGGGTCGAAAAAGTTGGGGGGAATTTTATTCTATATCAGTTACTGTTGTAGTGGGTTTAAGGGATTTGTTAGCTAAGATAGAAGGGAACAACGCTAAAGGAACAGGAGGGGTTGCCAGTTCTTGGCACAGGCAGTTGAGGTGCCTCATTCAAAAGCTGCTAACATTGAAAATAAGGGGTCAGGGGGCCCGGAACTTAAAATTGCTGATACGGCCTTGTCTTGGTCTTGTTTGTGTTCTATTGGTCCTTTAGGCATGCACTTGTCGTTTGAGTTGAGGGAAAAGATTTGGAAACGGGAATTTATTGAATTATTTTCACTCTTACTGCTTGACCATTCCTTTGAAATCCCTGAGGATTCAAAAAAGGATGTGTCTAAAAAGGAGGAAGAGGAGAGGAAAAAACGGTACAGAAAATTACCAAAAACTTTTACCAATTGGTTTCAAGCTTTTGTTATTTATGCCAGTGTGTTAGCTGGTAAGTTTCCAGAACAGGGAGTGGCGTTATTTTGCTATTTAGATGAAGTTGCGGTTGCTCAAAGGACGTATGGGGATATGGCGTGGTGGGTTTATGATGAACAGTTCCGCCAACGATTGTCGGTTAAGCCTGAGATGAAATGGGATGATCGGGACATGGGGCTTTGGCTTAAGATAATGACACCATTAAGGTCTTCGCAGCCTTTTCGTGGGGCAGCCGGCGGGTCACTCCAGAGTGGGTCACCGGCAACAGTTAAAAAGGGTTTCTGCTTCACTTTCGTTGAGAAAGGATGCAAATGGGGATCATCTTGTAAATTTAGACATGAGTGTTCGGGTGGGGGGGTGCTCATCCGTTCTTCAAGTGTTTCAGAAAAAACAAAACGGGAGGAGTTCCGGAATTGCCTGACAAAGGGAGCAACGCCGGTGAGGGTAAATGGGATGGAGTGGTGGCTCGTACTTTACGCTAAGCAGAAGGGCTGTAATGAAAAGGCTTTGTTGTTGTGGCATGGGTTTGAATATGGTTTTAAAATACCATCTTCAGGGGGTGTAGTTCACTACAGGGGTAATCTGAAGTCAGCTAGGGAATGGCCTGATGTTGTAAAGGGTAAACTTGAGAAGGAGGTTTTGTTGGGGCCTATGGCGGGGCCTTTTAAAGCCCCTCCAATTCCTCATTTACGTATCTCCCCTTTGGGTATGGTTCCTAAGAAGGATCCGGGGAAGTTCAGACTTATACATGATCTGTCTTTCCGGATGAATTAGCGTCAGTGCCCTATACATCTTTTGACCTGGCTGTCAAGATGGTTAGGGAGGCGGGTCAGTTTGCTTGGTTGGCAAAGGTTGATATTGAAGCAGCTTTTCGATTGCTGACGGTTCATCCTTCTTCTCATTATCTATTGGGTTGTTGCTTTGATGGAGTTTATTATGTGGACCTTTGCCTCCATATGGGGTGTTCCATATCCTGCTCTTTGTTTGAGTGTTTTAGCTCTATCTTGGAGTGGGTTGTGAAGGTCAAGTCGGGATATTCGTCTATAGTACATTACAATACACTTTTTGTGGGTCCTTCGAATTGGATATTTGTTTGAAGCTGAGGGATTGCTTTTATTTAGTGGTGTCTGAATTTGGGGTTCCCATTGCAATGGAAAAATCTGAGGGTCCAGTCACGGCCCTCAATTTTTTGGGGATTACAATTGATTTGGCTAAGATGGAATGTAGGTTGCCGAGGGAAAAGATTGTGGATTTGTTGGAAATGATTCAATGGTTTCTTAGAGTCCGCAAGGTGACTTTGCGGGAGATGCATCACTGTTGGGGAAATTGAATTTTGCCTGTAGAATCATTCCCATTGGAAGAGTATTTTCCAGGAGAATGTCTTTGGCCACAGCTGGTGTCCTCAAGCCTCATCACTTTGTAAGGGTAACGAAAGGGCACAAAGATGATTTGCGCATATGGTTGGGGTTCCTTAGAGATTTGAATGGAGCTTCAATGTTCATGGAAGCTCGTGTTTCCAATGTTGATTTAGATTTGGTAACTGATGCGGCTGGTGGTACCGGTTTTGGAGCATATTTTCAGGGACATTGGTGTGCGGCTGTTTGGCCTTAGGCCTGGGTGGATCTGGATTTAATTCGAAACCTGGTGTTTCTTGAACTGTTTCCGATATTGGTAGCCTTGTTTGTATGGGAGGGTGAATTGGTGAACAAATCTATATTATTCCACAAGGATAATATGGGTGTGGTTTCTGCTATTAACACGTTGTCGACTTCATCCCCGCCGGTTTTGCGTTTACTGAAGGTGCTAGTTTTAAAATGTTTGCGTATGAATGTTTTGGTTAGGGCTAAACACATTCCTGGAAAGTGTAATCTGATAGCAGATGCTTTATCTCGTTCACAGTGGAGCCATTTCAGAGAGCTGGCGCCTCAGGCGGATGCAGTTGGAATGAGTTTTCCGGATCAGTTGTGGAGGCTTGGGGAGGAGGACTGGCTGACTTAGTAAAGAGTTCTTTGGCCCCAGGTACTTGGTCTGCTTATGTAACAGTCTGGAGGGAATGGGAAATGTGGTTAGAACAGGCTGAACTTAGGGAGGGGATTGATGATGTTACTGGTTGTTTACTGGAATGGTTGTGGCATTGGGGGGTTTTGGGTTTGTCAGCATCCAGTATGGATAAAAGATTGGCTGCTTTAGCCTTTAGATTTCGTTTATTGGGTTTGTGTTATGTGACGAAAGTTTTTTGGGTCCGCCAGGTCCTTAAGGGCCTAAAAAAGAAGGTTAAGAATGTAGATAAGAGGAGGCCCATTACATTTGCATTACTTGAAAAGATTTGGGGAGTGTTGACTAATATTTGTTCATCAACATTTGAAATAACCTTGTTTCGAACGGCCTTTGTTTTAGATTTTTTCGGGGCCTTTCGAATATCGGAATTAGTGAGCCAAAGCAGAAGGGTTCCTGGGGGTTTACAGAGGGAAGATGTGCTATGGGGTGAACAAAGGGTTGAAATTTTATTGAAGGGTAGTAAAACTGACATTTATAGAAAAGGTAAGAATATAGTGTTATTCCCTAGTGGGTCAGTAGTGTGTCCTTGTCAGGTATTGTTACATTATGGGGTCATACGGCCTTCGTAAGGAGGCCAGTTATTAATTCATTCTGATGGTTCGTTTTTGTCACAATATCAGTTTAGGGGTATTTTAAAAGGGTCAATTGGGTTGTTAGGTTTTAATCCCTTGGAGTTTGGGTCTAATTCCTTTCGTATAGGGGCCGCAACTGAGGCTTCTATATTAGGATTGAGGGAGGATATAGTAAAGCAGATTGGGAGATGGGTATCGAATCGTTATAAATCTTATGTTAGGCCTGAATTGAGAGTATAAAAAAAAACAAAAAAAAACATTTTTGGTTGAGTGGTCTATCAAATGACATTCTGAATGTTTTTTCTTTTATCTTCTTGTATTTTCAGGTTTGAGGATAATATGGGTGATGGGGCACTCATTTATTTATTGGGCCAATGCTGAGGCCAGTAAGAGAATGGGCGGCCTGCAGCTCAGGTGTCCAGTTGGGCAATGGGAAGTTAAATGGTTTGGGGTTAGGGGTATGTGTTGGGAGCATATGTTTCCACTATTCATTGATTATAGTAATGTTTTACCTCACCCTGAGGTTTTGGTTTTGCATTTGGGGGGAAATGATTTGGGTCTTATTCCTCAAAAAGAGTTATTCAGAAGAATTAAGAGGGATTTGGGTAAAATTAGAGATCTTCATCCTAAATTAAAAATTATTTGGTCACAAATCACTCCACGCTTGGTTTGGAGGTCGGCCTGGGATTACGAGAGACTTGAGAGGAGTCGTAAAAAGATCAATAAAATAATTAGTTATTTTGTCAGGAGGTTAGGGGGGGGTCGCTTTCCACCCTGACTTTGAGCTTGAGGGGTCGGAAGAATTTTATTTAAAGGATGGGGTCCATTTCAACCAATTCGGGCTGCAGCTATTTTTGTTTGATCTCAAGGAAGCTTTGGAAATAATTTTGGGTTTGGCGGGACTGGGCTGCTTGGGCAGACCAGTCTGTGGCAGGGGTGCTAGTTCCCAGACAAATAATTGAACTTTAAAGGTCAAGAAGCCCCTGGGAGTGCGGAGTAACGTGAAGGGGCCTTGACCTTTGGAGGAATAGGCCCGTCTTCTGATTGGTTGATAAGGTATAGTGGGAGTGGCTATCACGAGCCCCTGTGTACTTAAAGAAAGAGCGGGAAAAATCAGGCATCTACCTGACAGGAAATTTGTTTGGTGAACTGCTCCCTCCCTCCCCAATATTTTGTGTTTTTCCTTGTTTTGTGCTCGTCGCAGCAAGGCGGGGTTGCTAGTTCCCAGACAAATAATTAAAGCAATATGGCCAAGTGATTTGGGGGATGTGAAGAAGTTGCCTCTCCATGGGGTGAGCGGGCAACTGGCTTATTATAGGGACAAGGGGTTCCCTATTAAAGTGGAGGTGTGCTTAGTACGGACTCAACGTGTATCTAGTTGAGTCCAGTTTTTGAATGACGGCCATGTTGTTTTATGGGTTTGGAAACTAGCACCGCTGTAAGGAATTTTCAGTAGGTTTTAATTTTAGTTAAGAACATTATGTATGTTCTGTTGAGAAGTTTTATTATATTATTAATATTTATTAATATTTAAAATGATTGTTATTTAATAAAATGGCTGCGGCCAATTTTATACCAACGTTATGTGTTTGTGTCTTATTTATGTAGATTAAGTAGGATTATAAGTGGGTAATTTTAATGGGCTGGAGACTGACGACTTTAAAGGTCAGGACCTTTAAAATAATCAGTGAATTAGCATTAAAGGGACACTGAACCCAATTTTTTTCTTTCGTGATTCAGATAGAGTAGCAATTTTAAGCAACTTTCTAATTTACTCCTATTATCATTTGTGAGTATATATCATACCATCCACAATACTTGCTCCATGGTTTAAACTGTACTAGGCCATATAGGCACCTCTGTGTCTTTTTGTATTTCACATCACAGATTATCCATTTCTTCCAAGAGGTTGGTCTGCTGGGTGACTGTTATAGATCCCAGACTGCTCCTACTGCACTACTTGGAGTGCTTTAATACACGTGAGTGTAATTCCACACCCACTATTATATATATCCTTGGAACAAACAATATTGGGCCATGTGGCGCATCTGTCCTTTCTTTTATTTTTAGATTGTTGTCTTGGGATCCAGGCCGGGTCCTCTACAGATTGCTGCCAGTACCCACTACTATCGTCTCATCAAGGGAATATTTGACCATTATCTGATTGTTGTCAGCACCTACTACCATCTATATATCAAGAGAATAATTTCTCTACTTAAACAGTGTGTAATCAATTCTATCATTTGTTGGTGATATTGTATTCAATTAAATTTTTTTATACATTTAGCCATATTCATTGTGCTACCATATGTTGTTTTGTAATCACTAATTTGGTTAGGAAAAATCCTCCTGAAAATATTAGATTAGATATTATATTGTATATACACTGAGGGCACCTCCTATCTAGTCGAGTAATATTTTAAGACATACTTTATTGTGTGTTTTCTTCGTTTGCTTGCCATCTTTGTTTGAAAAAGAAGGCATCTAAGCTTTTTTTTTTGGTTCAGAACTCTGGACAGCATTTTTTTTATTGGTGGGTGAATTTATCCACCAATCAGTAAGAACAACCCAGGTTGTTCACCAAAAATGGGCCGGCATCTAAACTTACATTCTTGCTTTTTAAATAAAGATACCAAGAGAATGAAGAAAATTTTATAATAGGAGTAAATTAGAAAATTGCTTAAAATTTCATGCTCTATCTGAATCACGAAAGAAAACATTTGGGTTCAGTGTCCCTTTAATCTTATTCTTCAACACTTGAGTTTCTGTTATTAGAACATGTAAATCTTTACAAAAAAAAGAGGCAGCCACTTCCAGTTTATCAGATAAAGAAGTCTCAATTTCCTTCAGATATTCTTGCAATCCTGCTTGATGTAGCATCAGAGGAGAGCCTTGCAGGTTGGAAACCCTGAACTCAACGATCATCTAAATCAGACATCCTCAAACTTGGCCCTCCAGAGGTATTGGAACTACATTTCCCATGTTGCTCAGCTGATATGCTGGCTGAGCATCATGGGAAATGTAGTTCCAAAACCTCTGGAGGGCCAACTTGAAGGATCTCTGCTCTAAATCATAGACAGAAGGCCACAGTACTCAAAAGATAAAAAGATTAAAAGCCCTCTGGTCTGGTGAGATTATTGTCTTGTCAGTACTGCCAGATCCCTAGAATAATTTTAGAACGGCATCTTTTAGCCTGAGAGCTGTTTATCTCCCAATGCCAAATTCTGGATGTAAAGGAGAGACAAATCCATTTTAATATAATGGAGATTTTTCTCCAAGATGACAAGTTTGTGATCAACAGGTCCTAAGAGGGATGTGGATGAGAACAGTGGTGTCTCCAGAAAATAGTTATAAGGGGGGCACTTCCTAGCAGACCACATGAGTTTTGGGTGAGGCTGGGTGGTCCATATATGTATTCATATAGTTATATAAATAAATATATTAGATTAGGGGGGTGGAGCCTGACCGTGCTGGGAAATTGTCGCAAACTAATTTGGCTCTGATGCTAGAGGGCCTGCAGGCTTATAAATTATGCTTACAACCTGAAAATAATGCAACATAAACTTGTGCGGATATCTGTGATGCTGTAGGGAATATTTTAAAACACATAACAGCTCAGTGGCAGAAAGACATAACCTTGGAGCACGGACAACCTGTTATCTGAGGCCTCACTTATGGCGCGGTAACGTTACCAGATCTACATGCCTGCTCCACTGGCCTGTCAGTCTGAGGAGTCGCACATCACTTTGTAAAGTCATCAGGAGGACAACATCACTTACCCCCCGATCAGTCACAAGGCTTGTTCGGGTGCCGGCTAGTTCAAGTGAGTGCGACGACGGACATCGGGTGATCTGAGACCACGCGGCTGCTCACCATAAAGTGCGCATCCCATTATACAGTGCCACGTGGTATTGGGAGCATCACCTTAGAAGCTCTACACCGCACCCTGCTTAAGTGCTGCAACGGGGAAATTTCCCTCGCCAACGTTTTCCTAGCTGCACGGACTTGGTATGTACTGACCTTTCATACACCGCACACCACTTTGGGGACAGTCACTTGGCCCATGCTGCACAACAGCAATACAGAAGGGGGACACTGGCCCTAAGCATTTACTGGCCATCCATTATCACATTAAAAATCTGCTGAAGTGCATATAGGGGTTCGTGCGGGAGCTGGAAACTCTGGGTTGTATAGAATTGTTGCTGATTGCAAGATCTGGCCTGTTTGACAGGCTCCAGTGCTAGGCCCTATACTAAACAACAAGAAAGGGATCATATAGTGTGATTGCTGATAACACTTTGATACACAACTATCGCATCCTTATCTGGGCACAGCCATGCCCTTAAAAAAGCCTGCTAAAACAGACAAAGTAAACAAATCTGCCACTATGACTCAATATCTTAAGGTGCAAGACTCAGCCCTGGAAAGCAGGTCAGATAACACTGAAATGAATATAGCTATACATGCCTCTGAAACCCATGTTACTCAAGACACTAATATCACCAGATAAGACCTGCGCACACTATCCTCTAAAGACAACATAAAAGAAGTCATAAAAGAGGTGAAAAATCTTTTTGGAGAATGGTGCAAAGACATTAATAAAGTCACTAAAAGAGTAACCTCTTTAGAAGAGGCCCACAACACACTGTATAATAATGTTCAAGATATTAACGAACAGGTTAATCACCAGGATGACTTAATATATCCCTTGTCTGAGAGGGTCGAGGACTTAGACAACCGCATCAGGCAGAACAATCTAAGGATAAGGGGAGTCCCTGAATCAATAGGTCCAGCAGCTCTTCATGGATACCTGCAGGACCTTTTTCGCACTATAAAAGGGACACCTGCGTCCCCTGACGTTGTCTTAGAGAGAGCACACAGTGCCTTAAGGCCAAAACCTACGGGGAAAGCACCCCCAAGAGACATAATAACCAAAGTCCTCAATTTTGCAGAGAAAGAAGACATAATGCGTAACGCCAGAGCGAAAGCCCCGCTTACACACGCAGGAATAAACATCTCAATCTTCTCAGACATTAGTCCAACTACTCTGCAGAAGCGCAGGGAGCTTAAATTCGTTACTGATGGTACTGAGGTCAAAACAGATCTCCTACAGATGGGGATTCCCTGTAAGCATTTTAGTCTCCAAGAACAGCCAACTTATCACTTTTTGCAGCATGGATGACCTTCCTAACTTTTGTGAAACGTTGGGAGTAGAGATCCCTGACCCCACACCTCAGGCCAGCAGAGGAAACACAGTCGTGAGCCCTGGCCCTGGGGAGCTAGGCAACTGACCAACAAAGGAGATTTATGGCTCTTGGTCTTCTATGTAACAATGGACTAGAGACTGATATGGATGTGCTCCTTTTGTCTTGTGAACCTGTTCTGGCAGATGAGTATAAATGTTTGATAAGTTATGATATTCAACAGTTTGTTCATAACGTTTATAAGCAGATGTATGCATCCACCTTTTTTGTTGCACATAATAACCATCTAGCTAGAATGACACATGCATTACATTTGAGATTCTAAAACAAACACAGCGCCCCCTCACCTGGTCAAAAACACCCTACAAATGTACAAACCACGCTGGAATTGGACCACATAGAAGCTAGTCACCCCTTATGCTACGTTGAGGAACATGTTGAGATTACAGGGGATCTACTTACCCTAAACCCATAAGATAATAAACAGTATTGGATGCATGCATCCTGAAACTTGCTAAGTTAGACCAACATCTTATAGCCTCTCTAGCTGTGCCAGTTAATCACTAACTCTTTTTTTTTACAGCACTTCTTTGTGTTTATGTTTATTATGATTGCATTTGAACACTGCAAATTGGTTGTTTGTTTTAAAAGAAGTTTATTACTTTGTATGATTACGTTTTAGTTTACCCTGCAGGTCCTTGGCTCGACCTCCCGATTCTACTTCTACCTTTGTTCTCTATCTTAGATTTTCTTAACCTTCACTGCGACCTTTACCTTCCCCTGCTCTTAATTCTTTCCTCCCCCTCCTCTTTTCTTCATCTCTATATCTGCAACCCTCAGACAGGACAGGACCTGTTTGTCTTGGGGGATTAGAGTACCCACTCTTTTCCTAGCGTCACACATTGTATCATATTCCCTTTTACCCTATCTAGTACCTTCCCCATCTCACCACTCTCATCCCCTCTTTTTCTTTTCTCCCCTTTTTTTTCTCCTTTCTTCTCTTCTCTCTCTCCCTCCCCCCCTCAGCCCCTTTTTCCTTTCTACTTTTAGTGACGCCCCGGCGAGAGTCCCAACCACAACATGCCCCCAACTGCCCGATTTGTTAATTTTTTTATCTTTAACCACCAAGGGCCTTAACCAACCAGAAAAACGATCAATAGCAATCAGAGAATTTTCCAGGCTTAAAGGTGACATTGTACTTATTCAGGAAACCCACTTTAAAAGAGGGAAGGAGCCCAAATGGCTGTCACAAACATACACTACAATATATCTCTCGTCGGGGCACCTCAAAAAATGTGGAGTGGGCATTCTGATACACAAAAACTTGCCATTTCAGTTGTTGCAGATTGAGAAAGACCATGAGGGGAGACTCCTGATAATCGTAGGTTTGCTATTCGGCAGACCAATTACCATAGTTAATGTTTACATACCTAACCTAGCGCAACATGCTTTCATCCGGGGCATAACAAACACAATACTGGACTGTAGAAAGGGCTCACTTATCATAGGGGGCAACCTCAATGTACCATGAGATCCTGACATAGATACATAGGGGGGAACTTCCTCCCTATCAAGGAAACACATCAAAAGTATAAGTAGCAGTCTCAGGAGCTTGGCGGTCCATGATGTCTGGCGTGCACTGCATCCCAGAAGCAGAGACTACACTTTTTCTCCAACATAGGTGTGTCCGGTCCACGGCGTCATCCTTACTTGTGGGATATTCTCTTCCCCAACAGGAAATGGCAAAGAGCCCAGCAAAGCTGGTCACATGATCCCTCCTAGGCTCCGCCTACCCCAGTCATTCTCTTTGCCGTTGTACAGGCAACATCTCCACGGAGATGGCTTAGAGTTTTTTAGTGTTTAACTGTAGTTTTTATTATTCAATCAAGAGTTTGTTATTTTAAAATAGTGCTGGTATGTACTATTTACTCTGAAACAGAAAAGAGATGAAGATTTCTGTTTGTAAGAGGAAAATGATTTTAGCAACCGTTACTAAAATCGATGGCTGTTCCACACAGGACTGTTGAGAGGAATTAACTTCAGTTGGGGGAACAGTGAGCAGACTTTTGCTGCTTGAGGTATGACACATTCTAACAAGACGATGTAATGCTGGAAGCTGTCATTTTCCCTATGGGATCCGGTAAGCCATTTTTATTACAGACAGTAAATAAGGGCTTCACAAGGGCTTTTTAAGACTGTAGACATTTTCTGGGCTAAATCGATTTATATATAAACATATTTTATACTCCATAGCCTTGAGGAATTATTTTAATCTTGGGAATTTTGTAAAATAACCGGCAGGCACTGTATTGGACACCTTATTCTCTAGGGGCTTTCCCTAATCATAGGCAGAGTCTCATTTTCGCGCCTGTATTGCGCACTTGTTTTTGAGAAGCATGACATGCAGATGCATGTGTGAGGAGCTCTGATACATAGAAAAGACTTTCTGAAGGCGTCATTTGGTATCGTATTCCCCTTTGGGCTTGGTTGGGTCTCAGCAAAGCAGATACCAGGGACTGTAAAGGGGTTAAATATAAAAACGGCTCCGGTTCCGTTATTTTAAGGGTTAAAGCTTCCAAATTTGGTGTGCAATACTTTTAAGGCTTTAAGACACTGTGGTGAAATTTTGGTGAATTTTGAACAATTCCTTCATACTTTTTCACAATTGCAGTAATAAAGTGTGTTCAGTTTAAAATTTAAAGTGACAGTAACGGTTTTATTTTAAAACGTTTTTTGTACTTTGTTATCAAGTTTATGCCTGTTTAACATGTCTGAACTGCCAGATAGACTGTGTTCTGAATGTGGGGAAGCCAAGGTTCCTTCTCATTTAAATAGATGTGATTTATGTGACACAAAATTTAGAGAAAATGATGCCCAAGATGATTCCTCAAGTGAGGGGAGTAAGCATGGTACTGCATCATCCCCTCCTTCGTCTACACCAGTCTTGCCCACACAGGAGGCCCCTAGTACATCTAGCGCGCCAATACTTCTTACTATGCAACAATTAACGGCTGTAATGGATAATTCTATCAAAAACATTTTAGCCAAAATGCCCACTTATCAGCGAAAGCGCGACTGCTCTGTTTTAGAAAATACTGAAGAGCATGAGGACGCTGATGATATTGTTTCTGAAGGGCCCCTACACCAGTCTGAGGGGGCCAGGGAGGTTTTGTCTGAGGGAGAAATTTCAGATTCAGGGAAAATTTCTCAACAAGCTGAACCTGATGTGATTACATTTAAATTTAAGTTGGAGCATCTCCGCGCTCTGCTTAAGGAGGTGTTATCCACTCTGGATGATTGTGAGAATTTGGTCATCCCAGAGAAACTATGTAAAATGGACAAGTTCCTAGAGGTCCCGGGGCCCCCCCGAAGCTTTTCCTATACCCAAGCGGGTGGAGGACATTGTAAATAAAGAATGGGAAAGGCCCGGTATACCTTTCGTCCCTCCCCCCATATTTAAAAAATTGTTTCCTATGGTCGACCCCAGAAAGGACTTATGGCAGACAGTCCCCAAGGTCGAGGGGGCGGTTTCTACTCTAAACAAACGCACCACTATACCCATAGAAGATAGTTGTGCTTTCAAAGATCCTATGGATAAAAAATTAGAAGGTTTGCTTAAAAAGATGTTTGTTCAGCAAGGTTACCTTCTACAACCAATTTCATGCATTGTCCCTGTCACTACAGCCGCGTGTTTCTGGTTCGATGAGCTAGAAAAGGCGATCACTAGTAATTCTCCTTCTTATGAGGAGATTATGGACAGAGTCCGTGCTCTCAAATTGGCTAATTCTTTCACCCTAGACGCCACTTTGCAATTGGCTAGGTTAGCGGCGAAAAATTCTGGGTTTGCTATTGTGGCGCGCAGAGCGCTTTGGTTGAAATCTTGGTCAGCGGATGCGTCTTCCAAGAACAAATTGCTTAACATTCCTTTCAAGGGGAAAACGCTGTTTGGCCCTGACTTGAAAGAGATTATCTCTGATATCACTGGGGGCAAGGGCCACGCCCTTCCTCAGGATAGGTCTTTCAAGGCCGAAAATAAACCTAATTTTCGTCCCTTTCGTAGAAACGGACCAGCCCCAAGTGCTACGTCCTCTAAGCAAGAGGGTAATACTTCTCAAGCCAAGCCAGCCGGGAGACCAATGCAAGGCTGGAACAAGGGAAAGCAGGCCAAGAAACCTGCCACTGCTACCAAGACAGCATGAGATGTTGGCCCCCGATCCGGGACCGGATCTGGTGGGGGGCAGACTCTCTCTCTTCGCTCAGGCTTGGGCAAGAGATGTTCTGGATCCTTGGGCGCTAGAAATAGTCTCCCAAGGTTATCTTCTGGAATTCAAGGGGCTTCCCCCAAGGGGGAGGTTCCACAGGTCTCAATTGTCTTCAGACCACATAAAAAAAACAGGCATTCTTACATTGTGTAGAAGACCTGTTAAAAATGGGAGTGATTCATCCTGTTCCATTAGGAGAACAAGGGATGAGGTTCTACTCCAATCTGTTCGTAGTTCCTAAAAAAGAGGGAACGTTCAGACCAATCTTAGATCTCAAGATCCTAAACAAGTTTCTCAAGGTTCCATCGTTCAAAATGGAAACCATTCGAACAATTCTTCCTTCCATCCAGGAAGGTCAATTCATGACCACGGTGGATTTAAAGGATGCGTATCTACATATTCCTATCCACAAGGAACATCATCGGTTCCTAAGGTTCGCATTCCTGGACAAGCATTACCAGTTCGTGGCACTTCCGTTCGGATTAGCCACTGCTCCAAGGATTTTCACAAAGGTACTAGGGTCCCTTCTAGCGGTGCTAAGACCAAGGGGCATTGCAGTAGTACCTTACTTGGACGACATTCTGATTCAAGCGTCGTCCCTTCCTCTAGCAAAGGCTCACACGGACATTGTCCTGGCCTTTCTCAGATCTCACGGATGGAAAGTGAACGTAGAAAAGAGTTCTCTATCTCCGTCAACGAGGGTTCCCTTCTTGGGAACAATAATAGACTCCTTAGAAATGAGGATTTTTCTGACAGAGGCCAGAAACACAAAACTTCTAAACTCTTGTCAAATACTTCATTCCGTTCCTCTTCCTTCCATAGCGCAGTGCATGGAAGTAATAGGTTTGATGGTAGCGGCAATGGACATAGTTCCTTTTGCGCGCATTCATCTAAGACCATTACAACTGTGCATGCTCAGTCAGTGGAATGGGGATTATACAGACTTGTCTCCGACGATACAAGTAAATCAGAGGACCAGAGATTCACTCCGTTGGTGGCTGTCCCTGGACAACCTGTCACAGGGGATGAGCTTCCGCAGACCAGAGTGGGTCATTGTCACGACCGACGCCAGTCTGATGGGCTGGGGCGCGGTCTGGGGACCCCTGAAAGCTCAGGGTCTTTGGTCTCGGGAAGAATCTCTTCTACCGATAAATATTCTGGAACTGAGAGCGATACTCAATGCTCTCAAGGCTTGGCCTCAGCTAGCAAAGGCCAAGTTCATACGGTTTCAATCAGACAACATGACGACTGTTGCGTACTTCAACCATCAGGGGGGAACAAGGAGTTCCCTGGCGATGGAAGAAGTGACCAAAATCATTCAATGGGCGGAGACTCACTCCTGCCACTTGTCTGCAATCCACATCCCAGGAGTGGAAAATTGGGAAGCGGATTTTCTGAGTCGTCAGACATTACATCCGGGGGAGTGGGAACTCCATCCGGAAATCTTTGCCCAAATTACTCAACTGTGGGGCATTCCAGACATGGATCTGATGGCCTCTCGTCAGAACTTCAAGGTTCCTTGCTACGGGTCCAGATCCAGGGATCCCAAGGCGACTCTAGTAGATGCACTAGTAGCACCTTGGACCTTCAAACTAGCTTATGTATTCCCGCCGTTTCCTCTCATCCCCAGGCTGGTAGCCAGGATCAATCAGGAGAGGGCATCGGTGATCTTGATAGCTCCTGCGTGGCCACGCAGGACTTGGTATGCAGACCTGGTGAATATGTCATCGGCTCCACCATGGAAGCTACCTTTGAGACGAGACCTTCTTGTTCAAGGTCCGTTCGAACATCCGAATCTGGTCTCACTCCAACTGACTGCTTGGAGATTGAACGCTTGATCTTATCAAAGCGAGGGTTTTCAGATTCTGTTATTGATACTCTTGTTCAGGCCAGAAAGCCTGTAACTAGAAAAATTTACCACAAAATATGGAAAAAATATATCTGTTGGTGTGAATCTAAAGGATTCCCTTGGGACAAGGTAAAAATTCCTAAGAATCTATCCTTTCTTCAAGAAGGATTGGAGAAAGGATTATCTGCAAGTTCCTTGAAGGGACAGATTTCTGCCTTGTCTGTGTTACTTCACAAAAAGCTGGCGGCTGTGCCAGATGTTCAAGCCTTTGTTCAGGCTCTGGTTAGAATCAAGCCTGTTTACAAACCTTTGACTCCTCCTTGGAGTCTCAATTTAGTTCTTTCAGTTCTTCAGGGGGTTCCGTTTGAACCCTTACATTCCGTTGATATTAAGTTATTATCTTGGAAAGTTTTGTTTTTGGTTGCAATTTCTTCTGCTAGAAGAGTTTCAGAATTATCTGCTCTGCAGTGTTCTCCTCCTTATCTGGTGTTCCATGCAGATAAGGTGGTTTTACGTACTAAACCTGGTTTTCTTCCGAAAGTTGTTTCTAACAAAAACATTAACCAGGAGATAGTCGTGCCTTCTTTGTGTCCGAATCCAGTTTCAAAGAAGGAACGTTTGTTGCACAATTTGGATGTTGTTCGCGCTCTAAAATTCTATTTAGATGCTACAAAGGATTTTAGACAAACATCTTCCTTGTTTGTTGTTTATTCTGGTAAAAGGAGAGGTCAAAAAGCAACTTCTACCTCTCTCTCTTTTTGGATTAAAAGCATCATCAGATTGGCTTATGAGACTGCCGGACGGCAGCCTCCTGAAAAAATCACAGCTCATTCCACTAGGGCTGTGGCTTCCACATGGGCCTTCAAGAACGAGGCTTCTGTTGATCAGATATGTAAGGCAGCGACTTGGTCTTCACTGCACACTTTTACCAAATTTTACAAGTTTGATACTTTTGCTTCTTCTGAGGCTATTTTTGGGAGAAAGGTTTTGCAAGCCGTGGTGCCTTTCATTTAGGTGACCTGATTTGCTCCCTCCCTTCATCCGTGTCCTAAAGCTTTGGTATTGGTTCCCACAAGTAAGGATGACGCCGTGGACCGGACACACCTATGTTGGAGAAAACAGAATTTATGTTTACCTGATAAATTACTTTCTCCAACGGTGTGTCCGGTCCACGGCCCGCCCTGGTTTTTTAATCAGGTCTGATAATTTATTTTCTTTAACTACAGTCACCACGGTATCATATGGTTTCTCCTATGCAAATATTCCTCCTTTACGTCGGTCGAATGACTGGGGTAGGCGGAGCCTAGGAGGGATCATGTGACCAGCTTTGCTGGGCTCTTTGCCATTTCCTGTTGGGGAAGAGAATATCCCACAAGTAAGGATGACGCCGTGGACCGGACACACCGTTGGAGAAAGTAATTTATCAGGTAAACATAAATTCTGTTTTTTCACATCCCCACCAAGTGTACTCTCGCCTTGACTACTTTTTGACTGACCCCCTTAGCCTTTCATTCGTAAGATCGATAGACATCCTTCCTATCACTTGGTCGGACCATGCCCCGGTGCTCTGCACGGTGGAGTGGCCCGAGACACCAACGACACCGTTTCAGTGGAGGCTAGATAACTCCCTTTTAAGTGATCCACTGGTGAAAATTGAGATTGACAAGTCCTTGACTGAATATTTCCAACTGAACATTGATGACAAGCTGCCACACACAACAATCTGGGAGGCACACAGGTGTGTTCTGAGGGGAGAATATATTAAGCACAAGGCACGCAAACAGAAGGAGTTTAGGGCTAAGTACCAGCAATTACTGGGAGAGGTTAGTTCAGCAGAACAATTACACAAACAAGACCCATCTCACACCCTCCTTACAGAACAACTGTTACAAAAGAGGGTCGCTTTAACACTCCATTTACAACAAGAGCAGAATCATTCTGCCTTTTCTTTAAAACAACATTATCACAAACACAGTAACAAGGCGGGACGTTTACTAGCCAGAGCTCTCCGCAGGAAACAATTAAAGACCTTTGTACATTCATTGCAGGACAACTCAGGACACACACACGAGGATAGCCTACAAATAGCAGAAACATTTAAAAAATACTACTCTACTCTATATAATCTACAGACCGACCAGCACAACACACCCCATTTGGAAAGTAACAGCTATGAAATAGACATGGAGAACTATCTTTCTATACCTGACCTCCCCAAACTTGACGACAGTGACTCCGCTGCTCTGGATCTCCCTTTCTCAGTGGAAGAAATAACAGACGCCATCAAAGATCTGCCGACAGGTAAAAGTCCAGGCCCCGATGGGTATGGCAACACATATTATAAAACATACATCCACATTCTTGCCCCGCAACTTGCTAAATTATTTAATTCATTACAAGATAACATTGGTTTTGTTCAAAGTATGCTAGAAGCACACATCACAGTGCTTCCTACACCAGGGAAAACACCCACCAGACCGGAGAGCTACCGACCCATTTCACTTCTGAACTCAGACGTGAAAATATATGCTAAGGTCTTGGCAAATAGGCTAAACCCTTTATTAAAGCAACTGGTCCATATGGACCAGGTCGGTTTCATCCCAGGGAGGGAGGCCAGGGATAATACCCTTAAAGTCACACAGTTGATTTCCTATGCCCGAAATAACCAAATCCCACTGGGAATAATATTCACTGATGCCGAAAAGGCTTTTGATAGGGTGGACTGGCGATTCCTTAAAGCCACTCTATCCTCCATGAACATAGGGGACAGATTCATTGGAAGAGTTTTTGCTCTTTATTCATGCCCTGTAGCCAGAGTTAAGCTTAACGGTTACCTTTCAGACCCCTTTAAAATTTCCAATGGAACTCGTCAGGGATGCCCCTTGTCCCCCCTACTATTCGCACTCTCTATCGAAATATTGGCACACAAGGTTAGACACAACCAGCAGATTCGGGGAATCACAGTAAATAACACTGAATATAAAGCGGCTCTTTATGCCAATGACGTGCTGTTGACCCTGACTGACATAGATGAATCCATCCCAGCCTTGCTCAGAGAGTTTCAGACGTACGGTAGATTTTCAAATTTTCACCTCAACCTCGCAAAATCTGAGGTACTCAATGTAAATATTCCTCACCGTGACCTGGAGAGGATTACTTCATATTGCCCCCTCAAAATTCAACCTAAAAAACTTAAGTATTTAGGGGTTTACCTAACAGCTTACCCTGTGGATATGAGAGAACCTAACTACATTCTTATCCAAAACGAGATCATAAATGACCTCTCCAGATGGGGCGGCAAAACATTTTCCTGGTTTGGCAGGATCCAAATATTAAAAATGAACATCCTGCCCCGTATACTTTATCTTCTCCAAACGGTTCCTTTACCTTTGCCCAGTCACTACTCATCAAACTGCAGGCAAGGCTGGAGGGCTTCATATGGAATAAAATTAAACCTAGAGTACAGAAAAAAAACCCTCTACTTGACCAGGGATAGAGGGGGACTGAGTGTACCGGACCTTGTGAGTTATAGAACAGCCACCCTGTTACAAAGAATACCGGAATGGTGTTCCCTGTCAGATCAAAAGCAGTGGATCCATTTGGATTCTGATATTTTGAGAGTAGGTAATGTGGGTTCTCTGTTGTGGCTGACCCCACAGCATAGACCACCCTTGATCAAGCTATACCCTCTTTTGAATGAATTGTTTACCCAATGGGATAGGCTAATGAACACTACCACACCTATCTCTTCTAACCCTTCTCCCTTATCACCTTTTCGGGGGAACCCCAAAATTCCTTTATCCTATATAACCAGACCAGACACAAAGGCAACGTATATTCACGACAGAGCTATAGGATCCCTGATCCGTGACGGAACAGTGATACCACAAAAAGAACTGATGGGAATGGAGGACTCTGTTTTTTCCTCTTGGTTCTCATACTCACAGGTCTCCCACTTTGTACATAGGCACCCCAAGAGAAATTAATTAATTAGAGGACTCACCCTTTTTGAGAACCTCTGTATGTCAGAGTGCCCAGGGCGACACCTTCTATCTAAAATATACAAAATGTTGACTCCTATGAACCTTTTACCTGCTTATACATATAAATGGAATTCAGACCTACACACGAACATAACCCCGAAAGACTGGGCAAAAATCTTTCTCCTACACAAAAAATGTTCAATCTCTGCCAACACACAAGAAATGAATTTTAAATTCCTTTCACGCTGGTATTTGACCCCAGCCAGGCTAAAACAAATCTATAAAAACACTGATGGCAAGTGCTGGAGAGGGTGTGGTGAAGAGGCTGACCTTCTTCACATTTGGTGGAGCTGTGATAAAATCAATCCCTTTTGGAGCAAAGTTGTTATGTATATCAGAAACACTTTTTCAGTGTCGCTACCTTTAGAACCTGGTATACTATTATTTCATTCATTACCCAGAGTAGAGGACGCTGCCATGCAACTGCTCCTAACAACCTTTTTGAACAGCGCCAAAGCTCTTATCCCCCAGAGGTGGAAGTCGACTTTGACACCCACACTGGACCACTGGAAAGCACAAGTGACGCTTACTCTTAAGCTAGATAGATGACACTACTGGGAGTCAGGCAGAGCTGTGACACACAAGTTAATGTCGATTAGGTGGAGGGAGGCCACAGGTACTGCTGCTGGTCATAGTGTCCAGATATAAACGTTTTCGGGAACAATACTGTAATCTCATGCTGGCCCGCGTCGGGGCGCCCCCCCCCCCCCGCTCTTCCCCCACTCACCAGCCTCTCCCCTAAAGCTAGAGGTGCGCTTGGATTTTCAAAAAAAAAATTTCTCTTTTTCCTTCTCTCTTCTTCTTCCCCCCTCCTCCTTGTTCTTCTTTCTCTCCCCTCTTCCCCGCCTTCCCCCTCTCCTAATTTCTTGATACTCATTGGATTAATGCTCTATAATATATGGCCCAGGGGACTATTGAACATTACTATTCCAAATCTGAAAATATGGGCCTTTACCCTATTACCATACCCCTGATTTTTATTGTTGTTACATTCTCCTAAAAATGTTCGGTTCCTATTCTGTTCTAGACAATACTGTTAAGAAATAGGGGAAAAGAAAAGAGAAAATAACAGAGCGTACTGATGGACTTATTGGCAAATACTTTATATATGTCTTGGGCATTGTATACTAGACATGTTCTGAAATTGTAACTTCTTGAATGTCCTAATTTTGTTGTGCCTTCTTTTTGTTTTTTTCATTCATATTTCAATAAAGCTCTTTAAAAAAAAAAAAATATTAGATTAAGTACATTTTCATTACTATTTGGCATGTTGAAACCTATTACCTACAATTTAATTGCATTATATTTAAAGGAATACTTTCTGTTATAATTTTTAAGCTAAACAACTAACATATTAAAGTTAATAAACATTAATTAAAACCTACTGACCTATATTTTCTCCAAAACAAAGTTTCATAACATTCTAAAAGTTATATCTTTTATTCGCCGATGATGTCACGTTATCCTGCCCACTATTTTCTGCACTGTGTGTTCAAAATACTTAAACCAATAACTTTGTGTTTAAAGCGCCATTTTGAAACCTAGGTATTGTAAACGGATTGGTACAGAGCAAAGGATACCCACGGAGTGGGTTTGGAAAACAATTAAATTTGCAGACAAGATTTCTGATATACGGTAGAGATATGTTAATGAAATGCTATTGATAAAAAGCGTATTTAGGGTAGTTAGTTAGTAACAGGCATAGAAAATATTTACTTACAGTTGCCCTTTAATTATCTATTATAATTGGGTTTTCCATTGGTTTTTTAAATTTATTATTCTATTTTAGTTCATATTTTACTATGCAATAGCATACAGAAACAAAGGCAGTGTTTATATTTTTGCTGATAAGGAATTATTGTCCTCCATATTGTGCTAATTTTTCCCCTTTAATGATTAGCTTTGTGCTTCCTGGGCGCGATCCGATATACGGCATAGTTTTCGGCGCAATCGAGGGAACCCGCACCGCCCGAAATTTCACCTTGCACATCGTGGTATTACATATACCCAGCCGGCAGTTCCTAAAGTGCCGTAAGTCGGATAAACTAGTGATGTCTAGAAATGAGCGTAACTACAAATTTCTGGAGTTGCCAGTGATTTACGACACTTTAGAAACAGCCTGCGCCTAAGAAAACTAACTAAAATGTTAAATCTCCCGTAACTGTCTAACCTGCCTCCCAAAAATAAGCCCGACACGTATACCCCTATCTTAGGGTTTATTTTATAGGTAAGTATTTAGTTTTAAATAGGAATAATTTAGTTAATAATAGTTATATTATTTAGATTTATTTAAATAATAATTAAGTTAGGGGGGTGTTAGGGTTAGACTTAGGTTTAGGGGTTAATAAATTTAATGTTGGTGGCGGCAGTGTAGGGGGGTCAGATTAGGGGTTAATAAATTTAATGTAGGTGGTGGCGGGGTCCGGGAGCGGCGGTTTAGGGGTTAAACACATTATTTAGGTGCGGCGGGGTCCGGGAGCGGCGGTTTAGGGGTTAATACATATAATGTAGGTGGCGGTGGGCTCCGGGAGCGGCGGTTTAGGGGTTAATAGACTTTATTAGTTATTGCGGTAGGGGATTGCGGTTGACACGTAGATAGACATTGCGCATGCGTTAGGTGTTAGTTTTTTTTTGGAAGGCATTTTAGGGAGTTACGGTGCTCCCGTACTCAGCGCAAGGCCTGCTATGGCTGCATTTTATGGGGAGGTGAAAATGGAGTAAGATTTCTCCATTTTCGCCATGTAAGGCCTTGCTCTGGATATTGGATGGGCCCCCTAAATTTTGCTTTTGTGGTTGACTATTTTGGTCTCCAATTGAAATCAAGGAGTACATATAACAATCTATAAAAACTCCAAACAAACAAAGCAATGTTTAGGCCTTAATTGCCCTTATTCATGATACACGTGTGTGGCTCTTTTAATTTACTCTATTAATTCTTTAATCTACAGCATTATTAAAGCTAATAAAAACACACAACCTAGTGGTTTATATATTTACTATATATTTTGTTTTCCGCTTAAACTTTACAACATTTAGTTGCTCAGATAAGGAAATTATCAAATGGTTAATAGATCCTTATATTTAACAGCCTAGGAAATATTAAACAAATACTTCTATATCATATTCTCTGTTTAAACCCTTAGGTTCTAAGACCTCCAACCTATGTATCCAGTAAGAATTTCCCTGTTTTAATATAAGCTCACTGTTACTCCCTCTCCTAGGAACTGCAACACTGTCTATAATTTGCCAATGTATTTGACTAATATTATATCCAGCTTGCAAAATATGGCTTGAGACTAGAGCTTCCACATTCCTGCACCTAATGTTGGACTTCACTCTATATATATCTGTGAACATTGACACTTAAGGAGATAGATCACACAAAAAATGATTGAACAGTTTAGTCAATTTTAATTTTCAGCTTTTTTCCAGTCCTGGGATGAACAAAATTCCTTCCTTTTATTGCTAAACCAGTCTGAACATCCCATACAGGGTTAACAACCTATATTCTTTTTAGTAGTATATTGAATATCTTGTGGTTCACACTAAAATATCCTTTAAACTTTCAACCTATCTAAAAGCTATTGTGGGATGGGCCTTAAAAGGTTCAATGTTAGAGTTACAATTACTGAATATATGCCAGTGTCTTTGAATAATTTTTACTATATTCCGGCTATATGGATTAAAGGGACACTGAACCCAATTTTTTTCTTTCATGATTCAGATAGAGCATACAATTTTAAGCAACTTTCTAATTTACTCCTAATTTTCTTCATTCTCTTTGTATGTTTAAGTATAGATGCCGGTCCATTTTTGGTGAACAACCTGGGTTGTCCTTGCTGATTGGACAGCACCAATAAACAAGTGCTGTCCATGGTCTGAACCAAACATTTTGCTGGCTTCTTTGCTTAGATGCCTTCTTTTTCAAATAAAGATAGCAAGAGAATGAAGAAAAATTGATAATAGAAGTAAATTAGAAAGTTGCTTAAAATTGCATGCTCTATCTGAATAATGAAAGAAAAATAATTTGGGTTCAGTATCCCTTTAAGCTGTCATACAGATGCCATTATTTTAGAATTCATACTATCTTGTTTATCCTTAGCCTTCATTTGTATATTTTGTATGTAATTTATTTAATTTGGTATTGTGTTCTGTGTACCCTCCATCCAAAAAACACTGCCCCATTTTTTTTTTATCTCTAAGAATCCTTAACAAATTACTACGTTTATGGGAATTCTTTAGTTTCTCATAAGCCAGTAACTTAATTCTATCTGTATCCTTTATATATATATATATATATATATATATATATATATATATATATATATATATATATATATATATATATATATATATATATATATATATATATATATATATATATAGATGAATAGAAAAAAGTGCACTCCTAAGGACTTACTTGTAAATCCATTTTATTTGTGAACATTTTCGAGCCAAACTAGCTCGTCCTCAGACAAACAGAAAAACAACAATTGCATTTCCCACCACCAAGACTTAAATGCCCAACAGCCGTTACATGCAGGTTCTACACATTTGCCACGCCCCCCAGGGGAGGAGTAGACAGCCGCGTCAGCGTGATAATCGGCTGACAAAATAATAATGTTATAAAAACATAAACACTTCCAAATCAATGTGAAAAGGCCAGAATGCAAAATAACAGGCATACCTGAAAAAGATAAACAATAAATAACAAGGTATAATAAACCGATGTGCCACTATGTAATCATTCCTGGCTAGGTAACCATAGTGACAGGGAAGCCAAAAAATACCAGCGGGGACAGATGGATAAATAAATAAATATAAATATGTGCAACAAGACCTAATATATAATACTAGTCCTAAAGCCCGTTCACACGGGCCATTTTTTGCAGTGCGCTCTCTCTCTCCCCAATCTTTTGAGCTCTCTCACCCCCTCTCTTTTGCTCGCTCTCTCCCCCCCTCTCTCTCCCTCTCTCTCCCCCCCTCTCCCCCCTCTCTCTCTCCTCCCCTCTCCCCCCCCTCTCTCTCTCTCCCCTCCTCTCTCTCCCCCCTCTCTCCCTCCCCCCTCTCTCGCTCTCCCCCCCTCTCTCTCTCCCCTCCTCTCTCTCCCCCCTCTCTCTCCCCCCCTCTCTCTCCCCCCCTCTCTCTCTCTCCGCTCCTCTCTCTCCGCCCCTCTCTCTCTCTCCCCTCTATCTCTCTCCCCTCTATCTCTCTCCCCTCTATCTCTCTCCCCTCTCTATCTCTCTCCCCTCTATCGCGCATTCACGGCCATTCATGCCCGGCCACGCCTCCGCCAACACCCGGCCACGCCCACTTCTGACGCAGATCAGCTAGGGACTCAAAGGCCAGGTGTGTTTGTCCTCGTGCTGTCTCTACTGCACATGACTGCTTCGGACAAACACACTTGGCCTTTTATTATATAGGATGCCGTAATGCTGGATAAATATTATGCGGATACACCTGATATTATACTTAAATGGTGACCAAGTAGGATACACGGGCCAATCTGTCTGTCAGGGCAACCATGGCAACTGTAAACAAAATAAGCAAAGATCGAAATATAGCTGTATAACAGCAAATTGTGGCAACCAAAGTGTCATGACTATCATAATGGGGAAAGAGCCGTGGACACTACCATCCCTAACAAACATTGGGCAGTGGAGGAACATACAATGATATGTTGCGAGCAAGTATATCCAACTCAGCTGACATGGCAACCAGCAACAATCCAGCCGACATTGGCTAACTTAAGGCAATCCAGACCCAGGAAATTGGAGAAAGCAGCAGATTGCATGTCCTCTGTGATGGATAAAACATCGCTAAGGCTACATTAAAGATGTGAGCAATATCAATAGTGTAAACTAATTGAATCATTTAAGCAGTGTGTCATTGTCAAAAAACAAATGCCACAGAACTGGGGGGGGCTCATGTAAAAGCACAACAACTGTACAGGTAAATTAACCTGTTTTATGGATACATAATTTAGTTGCACAAACAAACACATGAGGGTCCAACAGATCAGGTGGCATATGAAAAACATTTGTAGACATAAAGTACAATGTTAATTAACCATAGTACAACAAATATAGCTCAAAAATATATAATAGAATAAAGACTTTTAGCTCAGGCCCTAATCAAGGGTTGAATGGAAAGTGGCTCTCTATATTTTCATCAATAGTCCATCAGAGGAACACCTGCCAATCCAGGTAGGCATTTAGTCCCTTGGGTGTCACGGTATCTAGCTTGTACATCCAACGCGCCTCTCTTTGCAGTAATAGCTTGTTACGGTCCCCACCTCGCGCCAGAGGGGGGATGTGGTCAATTATGGTATATTTTAAACCCGCAACAGTATGATGATCTGCGAAATGCTGTGCTACCGGCTGTTCTGAAGTCCCCTTCTTTAGGGCGGTATGGATGGCTGACCGATGGTTCGCCATCCTGGTCCTGAGGTCGTTAGAGGTCTTGCCCACATAGTACAGATAAACCATCCTTCATCTATACACACCTCCTGAAATTAAAACAAAAGGAGAAAGATCTTATGCTACACGGTACCTACCTCTCCGAGTATCATAGGAGAGGGCACATCCCACGGGGTTCCGTGTAAAAAATGTACCTACGATCGGGAGAAATAATCCAGCGTTCTGTGAACGCTGGTGCATCATAGAAAACAAATGCTCACTCGACCTACTACTATTAGTCATCCAGGAGGTTAGTAGACTACTATCACTAATCAAAGGAGAAATCACTACCTATGAAGCTCTGAACTTGACCCGTCTACAGATTGACACTAGCGAAGACTGGCTTAAAAAATTACAGGATAAAGTGGACTGATATGAAGCTGATCTAATTGATTTTAAGAATAAAAAACTAGAGGCGGTTATCGGTGATTACAGGGATAAACGTGTATAACTTTGGCAACTCTCGGTCCAAGAGAGGCAAAGAATACATGCTAACCGCCAGAGACGCACACAATATCATAAAGCCAAAGATCTGACAACTCTGGAAAGTTCCGCCTCTGGATCAGGTTCAGACGGGGATACCCCAAGTGGCCCGGTACCAACTGCCCAACAGAAGGTTGGGGTGACCACACGGTCAAAAAACAGAGGAGGAAAAGGATCCAAATAAGGAGAGGGGGGCACAAAAGGAAAACCACCACTTATGCCTCCAAAATGATCCCTGAAAATATTGTGGTTAATCTAAGCGACCATATTCTAAATGATGTAGAAAATAAGATACTAAATAAAGGACTCACCTATATTCCTACATGTACAACGGACCCCTTTGACCTCTTTATTGATGTAAAGAAGTTCCAGAGACAACTCACACTTAAAGAAAAATTCGCTGGTAGCAAATCTACACAAAACCAATTTAAGAAAAAAGTCTACCTACACTCCACAATTTACTAATGCCAGCATTAACACCTTTACCAGAGTCGTATTGGATGATTTGAATGAGAATATCCAACAACATCACTCAGATACCTTTAATAACTTCTCAAGGGAGGAGTGGAGAGCTCTGAACACACTGAAAAATAATAAAACACTTATTATCCGCCAAGCCGACAAAGGAGGAGCAATTTTGCTCTTAAATTATAGGGACTACAAGGATGAGGTGACGTCACAACTCAGAGATAACTCCACATATAGAACCCTGGGCCATGATCCTACCATAATCTACAAAAAACAGATTGACCAATATGTAACACTGATGTTTGAACAAGGTTTTATTGACAAAGGTACTCATGAGTTTATTATGAACACTGAATTTCCACAGACGCCAGTGTTCTATACGTTACCTAAAATTCATAAACGACTGACTAATCCACCTGGATGGCCCATAGTCTCGGCTATTGGCTCTATACAACATCCTTTGGCTATCTTTGTAGACTCCTTTCTCCAACCAATAGTTCAACACATGCCATCCTACCTCAAAGATTCTACTATGTTACTACATCTACTCTCTGAGGTTGGAACACTTGAAGAGAGTGTCTTGCTTGTGATCTTAGATGTCACAAGCTTGTACACTGTGATACCCCACCAGGAGGTCTACGAGCAGTGGAGTTCCATCTAACCAGGACGCCGTATATAGGACCACCACCTGAAATCTTACTCCACTTATTAGAGTGGTGTCTAACTACAAACTATTTTAGATTTGAAAATCTATTCTATCTGCAACTTACTGGGACGGCGATGGGGTCCAGTGTGGCCCCATCGTATGCCAATTTATATATGGCATACTTTGAGGAATTTGGTACCGATCTCTTCAGGGACGGAAAGATTATCTTCTTTCGAAGATACATAGATGACCTGTTACTCTTTTGGTCGGGGTCAGCAAGAGAGTTGAATGAATGGTTTGACAAACTGAACAAGGTTAACCCAGCTCTTCAGTTCAAAATGAACTATGACAAGTCACAAGTGGACTTCCTGGATGTTAGATTATATAAGAAACATGATAATCTGCATTCCACACTGTTCTGCAAGTGCACAGATAGGAACTCATTGCTCCATTTCACAAGCTGTCATCCTCCGGCTACCAAGAAATCTTTATCCAAATCCCAACTTTTAAGTGTTATGAGGAATAATTCTGAGGAAGAGAACAAAACTAAACAATTGGAAGAGATGTCACAGAGATTTTACATGAGGGATTACCCCCAGGATCTCATAGAGAACCAGAGATCCTCAATTATTAAGTCGGATAAACCCCAGGTACCAAGGACTGATCCACGGATGATGTTTGTAACCACCTTTACCGGCAATAAAAATTATATTTCTAAAGTCTTTGAGAAACACTGGGATCTCATTAAGTCTGACAGATCACTACCATTCACAGGAGTACCAGCACCCAGATTGGGCTTACGGAGGGCAAAATCTCTGAGAGACTTTTTGATTAAGACTAACCCTATCAAAGCCTACAAGCAATCAACCTGGTTAGATAGCAACCCTATCGAAGCCTACAAGCATTCGACCTGGGCTGTGTCACCTGTGGTGGATTAATCACAGGGACATCTTTCTCACACCCACACAGATGACAGACATATAAACACAGGTTTGGCCTTACATGTACCACGACCTACATTGTGTACTTGTTACACTGCACCTGTGGTCTGTACTATGTGGGCAAGACCTCTGACGACCTCAGGACCAGGATGGCGAACCATCGGTCAGCCATCCATACCGCCCTAAAGAAGGGGACTTCAGAACAGCCGGTAGCAAAGCATTTTGCAGAACATCATCATACTGTTGCGGATTTAAAATATACCATAATTGACTACGTCCCCCCTCTGGCACGAGGTGGGGACCGTAACAAGCTATTACTGCAAAGAGAGGCGCGTTGGATGTACAAGCTGGATACCGTGACACCCAAGGGACTAAATGCCTACCTGGATTGGCAGGTGTTCCTCTCATGGACTATTGCTGAAAATATAGAGAGCCACTTTCAATTCAGCCCTTGATTAGGGCCTGAGCTAAAAGTCTTTATTCTATTATATATTTTTGAGCTATTTTTGAGCTATATTTGTGTACTATGGTTAATTAACATTGTTCTTTATGTCTACAAATGTCTTTCATATGCCACCTGATCTGTTGGACCCTCATGTGTTGTTTGTTTGTGCAACTAAATTATGTATCCATATAACAGGTTAATTTACCTGTACAGTCGTTGTGCTTTTACATGAGCCCCCCAGTTCTGTGGCATTTGTTTTTTGACAATGACACACTGCTTAAATGATTCAATTAGTTTACACTATTGATATTGCTCACATCTTTAATGTAGCCTTAGCAATGTTTTATCCATCACAGAGGACATGCAATCTGCTGCTTTCTCCAATTTCCTGGGTCTGGATTGCCTTAAGTTAGCCGATGTCGGCTGGATTGTTGCTGGTTGCCATGCCAACTGAGTTGGATATACTTCCTCGCAACATATGATTGTATATTCCTCCATTGCCCAATGTTTGTTAGGGATGGTAGTGTCCACGGCTCTTTCCCCGTTATGATAGTCATGACACTTTGGTTGCCACAATTTTCTGTTATACAGCTATATTTTGATCTTTGCTTATTTTGTTTACAGTTGCCATGGTTGCCCTGACGGACAGATTGGCCAGTGTATCCTACTTGGTCACCAAATAAATATAATATCAGGTGTATCCGCATAATATTTATCCAGCATTACGGCATATTATATATTAGGTATTGTTGCACATAGTTATATTTATTTATTTATCCATCTGTCCCCGCTGGTATTTTTTGGCTTCCCTGTCACTATGGTTACTATGGTTACCTAACCAGGAATGATTACATAGTGGCACATCGGTTTATTATACCTTGTTATTTATTGTTTATCTTTTTCAGGTATGCCTGTTATTTTGCATTCTGGCCTTTTCACATTGATTTGGAAGTGTTTATGTTTTTATAACATTATTATTTTGTCAGCCGATTATCACGCTGACACGGCTGTCTACTCCTCCCCTGGGGGGCGTGGCAAACGTGTAGAACGTGCACGTAACGGCTGTTGGGTATTTAAGTCTTGGTGGTGGGAAATGCAATTGTTGTTTTTCTGTTTGTCTGAGGACGAGCTAGCTTGACTCGAAAACGTTCACAAATAAAGTGGATTTACAAGTAAGTCCTTAGGAGTGCACTTTCTTCTATTCATCTATAGTGATATCACGAACTGTTCGCCGGAGAACAGTTCCCGGCGAACTTAGCTTGTTCGTGTTCGCCGCGGCGGGCGAACATATGTGATGTTCGATCCGCCCCCTATTCGTCATCATTGAGGAAACTTTGACCCTGTATCTCACAGCCTGCAGACCCATTTGAGCCAATCAGCAGCAGACACTCCCTCACAGACCCTCCCAACCATTTTAGATTCATTACGATCTTGCATTGTTAGTGAGAGGAGGTTAAGTGCTGCTGCTGATGATATTATAGGGAAATAGATAGCTAGGCTAGTGTATTTAGTGTCCACTACAGTCCTGAAAGACTCATCTAATCTCTGCTGTAAGGACAGCACCCCAAAAAGCCCTTTTTAGGGCTAGAACTTCAGCCCAAAAAGCCCTTTTTAGGGCTAGTCTTCAGTCATTTTTTTTTTTTTTTTAGTTGTAATTTTATTTGCACTTGCCTGGCTGTCAGCCTGTGTGTGAGGCTCACAGCATATACTGCGATTAGTGCCACCACTGATATCTGCTTAACATTAGTGTAAATTTTTTTTAAAAAACTTTTAAATCATTTTGCTAGTGTAATCTAATTTCATTTTCTATCAGGCCTGTGTGTCAGTCTCACACAGCATATACTGTGGTTAATTGCTCTGTGCCAGCCACCACTCATATCTGTTTAACATTAGTGTAAATTTAAAAAAACAACAACTTTTAAATCATTTTGCTAGTGTAATCTAATTTCATTTTCTATCAGGCCTGTGTGTCAGGCTCACACAGCATATACTGTGGTTAATTGCTCTGTGCCACCACTGATATCTGCTTAACAATCATTAGTGTAATTTTTTTAAAAAAAAACTTTTAAATCATTTTGCTAGTGTAATCTAATTTCATTTTCTATCAGGCCTGTGTGTCAGGCTCACACAGCATATACTGTGGTTAATTGCTCTGTGCTAGCCACCACTCATATCTGTTTAACATTAGTGTAAATTTAAAAAAACAACAACTTTTAAATCATTTTGCTAGTGTAATCTAATTTCATTTTCTATCAGGCCTGTGTGTCAGGCTCACACAGCATATACTGTGGTTAATTGCTCTGTGCCACCACTGATATCTGCTTAACAATCATTAGTGTAATTTTTTTTAAAAAAAACTTTTAAATAATTTTGCTAGTGTAATCTAATTTCATTTTCTATCAGGCCTGTGTGTCAGGCTCACACATCATATACTGTGGTTAATTGCTCTGTGCCACCACTGATATCTGCTTAACAATCATTAGTGTAAATTTTTTTAAAAAAACTTTTAAATCATTTTGCTAGTGTAATCTAATCTCATTTTCTATCAGGCCTGTGTGTCAGGCTCACACAACATATACTGTGGTTAATTGCTCTGTGCCAGTCACCACTCATATCTGCTTAACATTAGAGTAAATGTTTTAAAAAAAACTTTTAAATCATTTTGCTAGTGTAATCTAAATTCATTTTCTATCAGGCCTGTGTGTCAGGCTCACACAGCATATACTGTGGTTAATTGCTCTGTGCCACCACTGATATCTGCTTAACAATCATTAGTGTAAATTTTTAAAAAAAAAAAATGTAAATCATTTTGCTAGTGTAATCTAATTTCATTTTCTATCAGGCCTGGGTGTCAAGCTCACACAGCATATACTGTGGTTAATTGCTCTGTGCCACCACTGATATCTGGTGTAACATTAGTGTAAAATTAAAAAAAAAAAACCTTTTACATAATTTTGCTAGTGTAATCTAATTTCATTTTCCATCAGGCCTGTGTCTCAGGGCCACATCATACACTGTGATTAATAGCTCTGTTTTCCACCACTTATATCTGGTGTAACATTAGTGTAAAAAAATTTTTAAAAAAACTTTTACATCAGTCCTCTTCTAGTGTTATTTAATTTTAGTTGCCAGGCCAGCCTGCCACTAGTGCCAGCCTGTGTGTCAGGCTGCCAGCACATACTGTGCCTACTTCTATCCTGAGTGCCACCACTCCGATCTGTTGTAACATTAGTGTAACTTTTTTTTGAAAAAACTTTTACATCAGTCTGCTAGTGTTATTTAATTGCAGTTGCCTGTCTGCCAGCGTATGTGCCAGGCCCACTTTCCAACTAGTGCCACGAATCATATTTGTTATAACAGTAGTGTAAATATTTTAAATAAAAACTTTTTTGACTGTGAATCATCAGTCTGCTAGTGCAATTGAATTGCAGTTGCCTGCCTACCAGCGTGTGTGCCAGGCCCACTTGCCAACTAGTGCAACCAATCATATTTGTTGTAACAGTATTTTAAATATTTAAAATAAAAACTTTTTTGACTGTGAAACATCAGTCATCTAGTGTAATCTAATTGCAGTTGCCTTCCTCCCAGCGTGTTTGCCAGGCCCACTTGCCAACTAGTGCCACCAATCATATTTGTTATAACAGTAGTGTAAATATTTAAAAATATATATTTTTTGACTGTGAAACATCAGTCTGCTAGTGTAAGCTAATTGAAGTTGCCTGCCTGCCAACGTGTGTGCCAGGCCCACTTGCCAGCTATTGCCACCAATCATATTTGTTATAACAGTTTTGAAAATATTTAAAATAAAACTTTTTTGACTGTGAATCATCAGTCTGCTAGTGCAATTGAATTGCAGTTGCCTGCCTGCCAGCGTATGTGCCAGGCCCACTTGCCAACTAGTGCCACCAATCATATTTGTTATAACAGTATTGCAAATATTTAAAATAAAAAAATTTTAGACTGTGAATCATCAGTCTGCTAGTGCAATTGAATTGCAGTTTCCTGCCTGCCAGCGTGTGTGCCAGGCCCACTAGCCAACTAGTGCCACCAATCATATTTGTTATAAGAGTATTGTAAATATTTAAAATAAAAACTTTTTTGACTGTGAATCATCAGTATGCTAGTGCAATTGAATTGCAGTTGCCTGCCTGCCAGCGTGTGTGCCAGGCCCACTTCCAACTAGTGCCACCAATCATATTTCTTATAACAGTATTGTAAATATTTAAAATAAAAACTTTTTTGACTGTGAAACATCAGTCAGCTAGTGTAATCTAATTGCAGTTGCCTTCCTCCCAGCGTGTGTGCCAGGCCCACTTGCCAACTAGTGCCACCAATCATATTTGTTATAACATTAGTGTAAATATTTAAAAAAATATATTTTTTGACTGTGAAACATCATTCTGCTTGTGTAATCTAATTGAAGTTGCCTGCCTGTTAGTGTGTGTGCCAGGCCCACTTGGCAACTATTGCCACCAATCATATTTGTTATAACAGTTTTGAAAATATTTAAAATAAAAACGTTTTTGACTGTGAATCATCAGTCTGCTAGTGCAATTGAACTGCAGTTGCCTGCCTGCCAGCGTGTGTGCCAGGCCCACTTGCCAACTAGTGCCACCAATCATATTTGTTATTACAGTAGTGTAAATATTTAAAATAAACACTTTTCTGACTGTGAATCATCAGTCTGCTAGTGCAATTGAATTGCAGTTTCCTGCCTGCCAGCGTGTGTGCCAGGCCCACTAGCCAACTAGTGCCACCAATCATATTTGTTATAACAGTATTGTAAATATTTAAAATAAAACTTTTTTGACTGTGAAACATCAGTCAGCTAGTGTAATCTAATTGCAGTTGCCTTCCTCCCAGCGTGTGTGCCAGGCCCACTTGCCAACTAGTGCCACCAATCATATTTGTTATAACAGTAGTGTAAATATTTAAAATAAAAACTTTTTTGACTGTGAATCATCAGTCTGCTAGTGCAATTGAATTGCAGTTGCATGCCTGCCAGCATGTGTGCCAGGCCCACTTGCCAACTAGTGCCACCAATCATATTTGTTATTACAGTAGTGTAAATATTTAAAATAAAAACTTTTTTGACTGTGAATCATCAGTCTGCTAGTGCAATTGAATTGCAGTTTCCTGCCTGCCAGCGTGTGTGCCAGGCCCACTAGCCAACTAGTGCCACTAATCATATTTGTTATAACAGTATTCTAAATATTTAAAATAAAAACTTTTTTGACTGTGAATCATCAGTCTGCTAGTGCAATTGAATTGCAGTTGCCTGCCTGCCAGCGTGTGTGCCAGGCCCACTTGCCAACTAGTGCCACAAATCATATTTGTTATAATAGTATTGTAAATATTAAAAATAAAAACTTTTTTGACTGTGAAACATCAGTCAACTAGTGTAATATAATTGCAGTTGCATTCCTCCCATCTTGTGTGCCAGGCCCACTTGCCAACTAGTGCCACCAATCATATTTGTTATAACAGTAGTGTAAATATTTAAAAAAAATATTTTTTGACTGTGAAACATCAGTCTGCTAGTGTAATCTAATTGAAGTTGCCTGCCTGCCAGTGTGTGTGCCAGGCCCACTTGCCAACTATTGCCACCAATCCAATTTTTTTATAACAGTTTTGAAAATATTTAAAATCAAAACTTTTTTGACTGTGAATCATCAGTCTGCTAGTGCAATTGAATTGCAGTTGCCTGCCTGCCAACGTGTGTGCCAGGCCCACTTGCCAACTAGTGCCACCAATCATATTTGTTATAACAGTATTTTAAATATTTAATAAAGAAACTTTTTTGACTGTGAAACATCAGTCTACTATAATAATCTAATTGAAGTTGCCTGCCTGCCATTGTGTGTGCCAGGGCCACTTGCAAAGTTAGTGGCACCACTCATATTTGTTGTCACAGTACTTTTAATATTTAAAAAATAAACTTTTTTGACTTTGAAACATCAGTCTGCTTTTTTGTGTCAGGCTCACAGTGTATACTGTGCCCACTTGCCCAGTGCCACCACTCATAATTTGTTTAATAATATTGTAAGTGTACATTTAAAAAGAAATGACAGGCAGAGGCAGGTCATCCCGCAGGTGCCGTCGTGGTCGTGGTGCTGTGATTCCCTTAGACCCTACAACTATGCACAGTGTTCAGAGGCCAGGTGCCAGGGACGCAAAAAGTTCTGAGGAGGACCTAGTAGAATGGCTAACACAGGACACCAAATCTTCTACAGCTTCCGCTCCTAGTCCTAACCTTGATGCACCATCCACCTCCACCTGTGCTTTGGGCACCTCTCAAGTGACCAGTGCCACACGCCCGCCTGTCGCCACCACCAACACTAGCACCACAGCCGCTTCACTTGATCTGTCAGAGGAGTTATTGACACATCAGGTGGAAGAAATGAGTGATGCACAACCATCATTGACAGAGGATGTAGTTAACAGTGATATGTCTCAGTCAGGCAGCATTACAGACATGGACGTACGGTGTGATGATGATGATGATGTACCCTCTGCTGCTTCCTTTGTTGATGTGTCAGATACAAGTGAAGCGGTTCATGATGATGTGTCTGTGGATGTCATGTGGGTGCCCGCTAGAAGAGAAGAAGAAGAGGGGGAAAGTTCAGATGGGGAGACAGAGAGGAGGAGGAGGAGACGAGTTGGAAGCAGGGGGAGGTCGTCGCAAGGAGCTAGTGGCACAGTCATACAGCATGCATCGGCACCCGGGGTCAGCCAGACAGCACGGCAATCAACGCATGCTGTTGCCACCATCAGAATGCCGTCATCGCAGAGCTCAGCAGTGTGGCATTTTTTTTGTGTGTCTGCCTCTGACAACAGCGATGCCATTTGAACCCTGTGCCAAAAGAAACTGAGTCGTGGGAAGTCCAAAACCCACCTAGGTACAACTGCTTTGCGAAGGCACATGGTCTCACATCACAAAAGGCAATCCCAAACCTGTACTCGATTGTGCGAAAGGAAGTAATGGCATGTCTGGCACACAGCGTTGGGGCAAGGGTCCATATGACCACTGATAGCTGGTCTGCAATTCATGGTCAGGGCAGGTATATCACCTACACTGCGCATTGGGTAAACCTGCTGACGTCTGCCAAGCATGGAATGCGTGGCTCTGCAGAGGAGTTGGTGACTAGTGATGTCGCGAACAGTTCCCGGCGAACATAGCTTGTTCGCGTTCTCCGCTGCGTGCGAACATATGTGATGTTCGATTCGCCCCCTATTCTTTATCATTGAGTAAACTTTGACCTTGTATCTCACAGCCTGATGACACATTTCAGCCAATCAGCAGCAGACACTCCCTCACAGAACCTCCCAGCTTCTGGGCAGCAGCCATTTTAGATTCATTACGATCTTGCTTTCTTAGTGATAGGAGGTTTAGTGTTGCTGCTGCTGACATTATAGGGAAATAGATAGCTAGGCTAGTGTATTTAGTGTCCAGTACAGTCCTGAAGGACTCATCTAATCTCTGCTGTAAGGACAGCGTCCCAAAAAGCCCTTTTTAGGGCTAGAACTTCAGCCCAAAAAGCCCTTTTTAGGGCTAGTCTTCAGTCATTTTTTTTTTTTTTTTTTTAGTTGTAATTTTATTTGCATTTGCCTGGCTGTCAGCCTGTTTTTTTTCAGTCTTTTGGTTAATTGCTCTGTGCCAGCTACCACTCATATCTGCTTAACAACAAAACTTTTAAATCATTTTGCTAGTGTAATCTAATTTCATTTTCTATCAGGCCTGTGTCTCAGGCTCACACAGCATATACTGTGCTTAATTGCTGTGCCAGCCACCACTCATATCTGCTTAACATTATTGTAAATTTAAAAAAAAAAACGTTTAAATCATTTTGCTAGTGCAATCTAATTTCATTTTCCATCAGGCCTGTGTGTCAGGCCCACATCATATAGTGTGATTACTAGCTTTTTTTCCACCACTTATATCTGGTGTAACATTAGTGTAAAATTTTAATTTTTTTTTTTTTTACATCAGTCCTCTTCTAGTGTTATTTAATTTTAGTTGCCAGGCCAGCCTGCCACTAGTGCCAGTCTGTGTGTCAGGCTGCCAGCACATACTGTGCCTACTTCTATCCTGAGTGCCATCACTCCTATCTGTTGTAACATTACTGTAATTTTTACATCAGTCTTCTATTGTAATTTAATTGCAGTTGCCTGTCTGCCAGCGTGTGTGCCAGACCAACTTTCCAACTAGTGCCACCAATCATATTTGTTATTACAGTAGTGTAAATATTTAAAATAAAAACTTTTTTGACTGTGAATCATCAGTCTGCTAGTGCAATTGAATTGCAGTTGTCTGCCTGCCAGTGTGTGTGCCAGGCCCACTTGCCAACTAGTGCCACCAATCATATTTGTTATTACAGTAGTGTAAAAATTTCAAAAATATATTTTTTGATTGTGAAAGATCAGTCTCCTAGTGTAATCTAATTGAAGTTTCCTGTCTGCCAGCGTGTGTGCCAGGCCCACTTGCTGCCAACTATTGCCACCAATCATATTTGTTATAACAGTTTTGAAAATATTTAAAATCAAAACTTTTTTGACTGTGAATCATCAGTCTGCTAGTGCAATTGAATTTCAGTTGCCTGCCTGCCAACGTGTGTGCCAGGCCAACTTTCCAACTAGTGCCACCAATCATATTTGTTATAACAGTAGTGTAAATATTTTTAAAAAAAAATTTGACTATGAAACATCAGTCTGTTAGTGTAATCTAATTGAAGTTGCCTGCCTGCCTGCCAGCATGTGTGTCAGGCCCACTTTCCAAGTTAGTGGCACCACTCATAACCCACGTTATTCCAAACAATTTAGGAATATTAGGTGATTTAGGCCCTTTATGGCTTAAAACCAGACTCTGCATCAACTATGTCATTTTTTGTGGGAGTTTTGCCATGGATCCCCCTCCGGCATGCCAGAGTCCAGGTGTTAGTCCCCTTGAAACAACTTTTCCATCACTATTGTGGCCAGAAAGAGTCCCTGTGGGTTTTAAAATTCGCCTGCCCATTGAAGTCAATTTGTGGAAGTTCGCCGTTCGCGAACGCAAAATTTTAGGTTTGCGACATCACTATTGGTGACACCGCCACGACTTGCAGGCAGGCATGCTGCTACCTCCTCTACTCCTCTAGTCCTCCTACTCCATCCTCTTCCATAACCTCTTCCTTGGCTGAGTCCTCTTCTGCTGCTGCGTCTTGCTCCACATCAACAGCACCCCCCCATCTCCCCAGGTACTATTCAACATGCCGGATATGGCAGTGTCACGCCGTCTTGGGGTTGACTTGCCTGAAAGCCGAGAGTCACACCGCACCAGCACTCCTGTCCACCCGGAACGCACAGGTGGATCAGTGGCTGACTCTGCACCAACTGGAGATTGGCAAGGTTGTGTCTGACAATGGAAGTAATTTGGTGGCGGCATTGAAATTGGGCAAGTTGACACATGTGCCGTGTATGGCACATGTGTGTAATCTGATTGTACAACGCTTTGTGCATAAGTACCCAGGCTTACAGGATGTCCTGAAGCAGGCCAGGAAGGTGTGTGGCCATTTCAGGTGTTCCTACACGGCCATGGCGCACTTGTCCGATATCCAGCATTGAAACAATCTGCCAGTGAGGCACTTGATTTTCGACAGCCCGACACGTTGGAATTCAACACTCCTAATGTTCGACCGCTTGCTCCAACAAGAAAAAGCTGTTAATGAGTATTTGTATGACTGGGGTGCTAGGACAGCCTCTGGGGAGCTGGGGATTTTTTTGCCAAATTACTGGACGCTCATGCACAATGCCTGTAGGCTCATGCGTCCTTTTGAGGAGGTGACAAACCTTGTCAGTCGCACCGAAGGCACCATCAGCGATATCATACCATTTGTTTTCTTCCTGGACCGTGCCCTGCGAAGAGTGCTGGATCAGGCCGTAGATGAGCGTGAATAGGAAGAGTTGTGGTGTCCATCACCACCAGAAACAGCCTTATCAGCATCGCTTGCTGGACCTGCGGCAACACAGGAAGAGGATTGTGAGGAAGAGGAGTCAGAGGAGGAATGTGGCTTTGAGGAGGAGGAGGAAGACCAAGCACAACAGGCATCCCAGTGTGCTTGTTGTTGTCACCTATCTGGTACCCGTGGTGTTGTACGTGGCTGGGGGGAAGAAGATACCTTTAGTGAGATCAGTGAGGACGAGGAACGGGACATGATTAGCTTGGCATCCAACCTTGTGCAAATGGGGTCTTTCATGCTGTCGTGCCTGTTGAGGGACCCTCGTATAAAAAAGCTGAAGGAGAACGACCTGTACTGGGTGTCCACGCTACTAGACCTCCGGTATAAGCATAAAGTGACTAAAAAGTTACCAAATTCCCGCAAGTCGGAAAGGATGGAGCAGTTCCAAAATAAATTAAAAACTATGCTTTACACAGCGTATAAGGGTGATGTCACAGCACAACGAGAATCTAACAGGGGAAGAGATGAAAGTAATCCTCCTCCTCCCACAACCACGGCGGCAAGGACAGGATGCTTTCCTGACGTGTTGTTGATGGAGGACATGCGGACCTTTTTAACTCCTATGCATCGCCAGAGCCTTTCGGGATCCAGCCTCAGAGAAAGACTCAACCGACAGGTAGCAGACTACCTAGCATTAACTGCGGATCTCGACACTCTGAGGAGCGATGGACCCCTTGACTACTGGGTGTGCAGGCTTGACCTGTGGCCTGAGCTATCCCAATTTGCAATCGAACTTCTGGCCTGCCTCGCTTCAAGTGTCCTGTTAGAAAGTACCTTCAGTGCAGCAGGAGGTTTTGTCACTGAGAAGAAAAGTCGCCTAGGTCAAAAAAGTCTTGATTATCTCACCTTTATTAAAATGAATGAGGGATGGATCCCAAAGGGACTGACATTGGGCGATACATTTGAGTAAAAAAGGCCTGATGATGAGATGAGCTGCCTTGGGCTACAAATGGTACACACGCTGCCATATTTTTTCTTAGAATGCCGGATGACTTGCGTGACCTATCCGCCAACAACTAGTGTTCAAGCCGCAAGGTTTTAGGGCACTTTCTAACTGTTTTACAAACATAAATTTTTCTGGCCGCTGCTACAGCAACGGCTGCAACAATACCTAATTTTTGAGGCATTTGGACATGCTTAATTTTCCTGGCCTCTGGTGCTGCACTGTGGCTACAAAACCCAAACCAAAAAAAGGCACATAACAGTGATGAAACTGTTAAGAATAGTACTCATTAACACACCACTCATATCTGGTGGCACAGTTGATTGCATGCGCAGTGCCCCAAATTTGAAGTAGGAGGACCGACCAAGCATCTTTTTCCATCTCACGGTTCTGAAAAATTATCTATGGGTTCCTAAAAACGATGCCATACCTGTACTCTATTGTGCAAAAGGATGGCATATGTGGTGTTTCATGCTGTTGTGCCTGTTGAGGGTCGTGGACCATCGTATAAAAAGGCTGAAGGAGAACGACCTGTACTGGGTGTCTAAGCATGTTTTTTGTTCAATTTCCCGGTTCCTAAAAATTATCTCCGGGTTCCTAAAATCAATGCCATACCTGTACTCTATTGTGCAAAAGGATGGCATATGTGGTGTTTCATGCTGTTGTGCCTGTTGAGGGTCGTGGACCATCGTATAAAAAGGCTGAAGGAGAACGACCTGTACTGGGTGTCTAAGCATGTTTTTTGTTCAATTTCCCGGTTCCTAAAAATTATCTCCGGGTTCCTAAAATCAATGCCATACCTGTACTCTATTGTGCAAAAGGATGGCATATGTGGTGTTTCATGCTGTTGTGGCTGTTGAGGTTTGTGGACCATCGTATAAAAAGGCTGAAGGAGAACGACCTGTACTGGGTGTCTAAGCATGTTTTTTGTTCAATTTCCCGGTTCCTAAAAATTATCTCCGGGTTCCTAAAATCAATGCCATACCTGTACTCTATTGTGCAAACGGATGGCATAAGTGGTGTTTCATGCTGTTGTGCCTGTTGAGGGTCGTGGACCATAGTATAAAAAGGCTGAAGGAGAACGACCTGTACTGGGTGTCTAAGCATGTTTTCTGTTCAATTTCCCGGTTCCTAAAAATTATCTCCGGGTTCCTAAAATCAATGCCATACCTGTACTCTATTGTGCAAAAGGATGGCATATGTGGTGTTTCATGCTGTTGTGGCTGTTGAGGGTTGTGGACCATCGTATAAAAAGGCTGAAGGAGAACGACCTGTACTGGGTGTCTAAGCATGTTCTTTGTTCAATTTCCCGGTTTCTAAAAATTATCTCCGGGTTCCTAAAATCGATGCCATACCTGTACTCTATTGTGCAAAAGGATGGCATATGTGGTGTTTCATGCTGTTGTTTCTGTTGAGGGTCCTGGACCCTTGTATAAAAAGGCTGAAGGAGAATGAGCTGTACTGGGTGTCCAAGCATTTTTTTCCATCTCCCGGTTCCTAAAAATTATCTCCGGGTTCCTAAAATCGATGCCATACCTGTACTAGATTATTCAAAAGGGTGGCATATGTGGTGTTTCATGCTGTTGTTTCTGTTGAGGGTCCTGGACCCTCGTATAAAAAGGTTGAAGGAGAACGAGCTGTACTGGGTGTCCAAGCATTTTTTTCCATCTCCCGGTTCCTAAAAATTATCTTCGGTTTCCTAAAATTGATGCCACACCTGTACTCTATTGTTCAAAAGGATGGCATATGTGGTGTTTCATGCTGTTTTTTCTGTTGAGGGTCCTGGACCCTCGTATAAAAAGGCTGAAGGAGAACGACCTGTACTGGGTGTCCAAGCATTTTTTTTCCATCTCCCGGTTCCTAAAAATTATCTCCGGGTTGTTAAAATGGATGCCATACCTGTACTGGATTGTTCAAAAGGATGGCATATGTGGTGTTCCATGCTGTTGTGCCTGTTGAGGGTCCTGGACCCTCGTATAAAAAGGCTGAAGGAGAACTACCTGTACTTGGTGTCCAAGTATCTTTTTCCATCTCCCGGTTTCTAAAAATGATCTCTGGGTTCCTAAAATGGATGCCATACCTGTACTGGATTGTTCAAAAGGATGGCATATGTGGTGTTTCATGCTGTTGTGCCTGTTGAGGGTCCTGGACCCTCGTATAAAAAGGCTGAAGGAGAACGACCTGTACTGGATGTCCAAGCATCTTTTTCCATCTCCCGGTTCCTAAAAATGATCTCCGGGTTCCTAAAATGTATGCCATACCTGTACTCTATTGTGCAAAAGGATGTAACCTTACCATGGGTCACAGACTGCATGTCTTGTTGTTATATTTTGTCAGGGTAATCAGGCAGGCCATATAGACCTCACCTGATAGGGGGGTAAAACGTATTAAAGTGCTAAGAATAGTACTACTTAACACAACCTAGTTACCATGGGTCCCAGACCGCATGTCTTGTTGTTATATTTTGTCAGGGTATTCAGGCAGGCCATATGGAACTCCACTGGATTAGGTAGAGTAACACGTATTAAAGTGCTAAGAATAGTACTACTTAACACAACCTCGTTACCATGGCTACCAGACCGCATGTCTAATTGTTATATTTTGTCAGGGTAATCAGGCAGGCCATATAGACCTCCCCCGATAGGGGGAGTAAAATGGATTAAACTGCTAAGAATAGTACTACTTAACACAACCTTAACATGGGTCACGGACCGCATGTCTTATTGTTATATTTTGTCAGGGTAATCAGGCAGGCCATATAGACCTCCCCCGATAGGGTGAGTTTCAGGGATTAAAGTGCTAAGAATAGTACTACTTAACACAGCCTTACCATGGGTCCCAGAACCCATGTCTTATTGTTATATTTTGTCAGGGTAATCATGCAGGCCATATAGACCTCCTCAGATAGGGGGAGTAACAGGTATTAAAGTGCTAAGAATAGTACCACTTAACACAACCTAGTTACCATGGCTCCCAGACCGCATGTCTTATTGTTTTATTTTGTCAGGGTAATCAGGCAGGCCACATAGACCTCAACCGATAGGGGGAGTTACAGGGATTAAAGTGCTAAGAATAGTACTACTTAACACAACCTAGTTACCATGGCTCCCAGACCACATGTTTTATTATAATACTTTGTCAGGGTAATCATGTAGGCCATATAGACCTCCCCCGATAGGGGGAGTAAAAGGGATTAAAGTGCTAAGAATAGTACTACTAAACACAACCTAATTATGATGGGTCCCAGACCGCATGTTTTATTATTATACTTTGTCAGGGTAATCATGCAGGCCATATAGACCTCCACCGGTATGGGGATTAACAGGTATTAAACTGCTAAGAACAGTACTAGTTAACACAACCTAGTTACCATGGGTCACAGACCGCATGTCTTGTTGTGATACTTTGTCAGGGTAAACAGGCAGGCCATATAGACCTCCCCGGATATGGGGAGTAACAGGTATTAAACTGCTAAGAATAGTACTACTTAACACAACCTACTTAACATGGGTCCCAGACCGCATGTCTTGTTGTGATACTTTGTCAGGGTAATCAGTCAGGCTATATAGACCTCACCCGATAGGGGGAGTAAAAGGGATTAAAGTGCTAAGAATACTACTACTTAACACAACCTAGTCACCATGGCTCCCAGACCGCATGTCTTATTGTTATATTTTGTCAGGGTAATCAGGCAGGCCATATAGACCTCACCCGATAGGGGGAGTTACAGGGATTAAAGTGCTAAGAATAGTACTACTTAACACAACCTAGTTACCATGGCTCCCAGACTGCATGTTTTTTTATTATACTTTGTCAGGGTAATCATGCAGGCCATATAGACCTCCCCCGATATCGAGACTAACAGGTATTAAAGTGCTAAGAACAGTACTACTTAACACAACCTAGTTACCATGGGTCACAGACCACATGTTTTGTTGTTATACTTTGTCAGGGTAATCATGCAGGCCATTTAGACCTCCCCCGATAGGGGGAGTGAAAGGGATTAAAGTGCTAAGAATAATACTACTAAACACAACCTAATTACCATGGGTCCCAGACCGCATGTCTTGTTGTTATACTTTCTCAGGGTAATCATGCAGGCCATATAGACCTACACAGATAGGGGGAGTAACATGGATTAAAGTGCTAAGAATGGTACTAATATAAACACAACCTAGTTACCATGGGTCCCAGACCGCATGTCTTGTTGTTATAATTTGTCAGGGTAATCATGCAGGCCATATAGACCTCCCCCGATAGGGGGAGTTACAGGGATTAAAGTGCTAAGAATAGTACTACTTAACACAACCTAGTTACCATGGCTCCCAGACCGCATGTTTTATTATAAATTGCATCTATTGATCTATGTAATTCGTATCTATCAAATGTATATTGCATCTTTTGATCTATGTAATTCGTATCTATCAAATGTATATTGCATCGATTGATCTATGTAATTCGTATCTATCATCAAATGTATATTGCATCTATTGATCTATGTAATTTGTATCTATCATATGTATATTGCATCTATTGATCTATGTAATCTATGTATCTAACTGTCAAATCTATCTAACTCGTGGTTGTGCAAATGGACTGTTTGCAGTTGTTTGCGGTGCGTTACACGGGGAGTTTGGTCTGTCACTGTGAAGCGGGCGTAACCCTTACACTATTTGATCGATACTACATCATACCTGATGTTTTAAAGCACGTTATTCAAAAAAATTTTAGGAATGTTAGGTGATTAAGGCCCTTTATGGCTTAAAACCAGACTCTGCATCAACTATGTAATTTTACTTGGGAGTTTTGCCATGGATCCCCCTCCGGCATGCCACAGTCCAGGTGTTAGTCCCCTTGAAACAACTTTTCCATCACTATTGTGGCCAGAAAGAGTCCTTGTGGGTTTTAAAGTTTGCCTGCCTATTGAAGTCAATGGCGGTTCACCGGTTCGCGAACAGTCGCGGAAGTTCGAGTCCGCCGTTTGCAAACTGAAATTTTAAGGTTCGCGACATCACTATTCATTTATACAAATTGTTGGTTGCACCCAAGGCTGTTTATTACAACGTTTGGAGTGCACTTTGTCTGCAATCTTTTTAAATATAAAAACAGTGCAAATTTATTTCCAAATGCGTTAAAACAATAAATTGAATGTCAACGTTTCGACCCCATTATGGGCCTTCTTCAAGACAAATATGATTAGTGCAATGCAGCGTGCATCCACTCACGATGGCGTACAGCGTACAGCGATATCGGTGCTCTATTGGGAGTTTGGCTTGTACGCCATTGTGAGTGGATGCACGCTGCATTGTACTAATCATATTTGTCTTGAAGAAGGCCTATAATGGGATCAAAACATCAACATTCAATTTAATGTTTTAACGCATTTGGGAATACATTTGCACTGTTGATTGATTCAAAAATAAGTCCTGTGAGTACCCTCCTTCATCAATACAGTTCTACATAGTCTCTACGAGGATAGCACCCAGATGGTGATTACACCTGAGTGGAAGGAGTGCTGGGCCAACCGCTAAGTATTATATATATATATATATATATATATATATATATATATATATATATATATATATATATATATATATATATACAGTATCTCACAAAAGTGATTACACCACTCACATTTTTGTAAATATTCTATTATATCTTTTCATGTGACAACACTGAAGAAATGACACTTTCTACAATGTAAAGTAGTGAGTGTACAGCCTGTATAACAGTGTGAATTTGCTGTCCCCTCCAAATAGCTCAACACACAGCAATTATTGTCTAAACCGTTGGCAACAAAAGTGATTACACCCCTAAGTGGAAATGTCCAAGTTGGACCCAATTAGCCATTTTCCCTCCTCCGGTGTCATGTGACTTGTTAGTGTTACAAGGTCTCAGGTGTGAATAGAGTCATACTAGTCACTGGAAGTTCAGCATGGCACCTCATGGCAAAGAACTCTCTGAGGCTCTGAAAAAAAGAATTGTTGCTTTACATAAAGATAGCCTAGGCTATAAGAAGATTGCCAAGACCCTGAAACTGAGCTGCAGCATGGTGGGTAAGACCATACAGTGGTTTCACAGGACAGGTTCCACTCAGAACAGGCCCCGCCATGGTAGACAAAAGAAGTTGAGTGCACATTCTCAGCGTCATAGCCAGAGGTTGTCTTTGGGAAATAGACGTATGAGTGCTGCCAGCATTGCTGCAGAGGTTGAAGGGGTGGGAGGTTAGACTGTCAGTGCTCAGACCATACGCCCCACACTGCATCAAATTGGTCTGCATGGCTGTCGTCCCAGAAGGAAACCTCTTCTAAAGATGATGCACAAGAAAGCCTGCAAACAGTTTGCTGAAGACAAGCAGACTAAGGACATGGATTACTAGAAACATGTCCTGTGGCCCGATGAGACCAAGATAAACTTATTTTTTTCAGATGGTGTCGAGCGTGTATGGTGGCAACCAGGTAAGGAGTACAAAGACAAGTGTGTCTTGCCTACAGTCAAGCATGGTGGTGGGAGTGTCTTGGTCTGGGCCTGCATGAGTGCTGCCAGCACTGGGGAGATACAATTCATTGAGGGAACCATGAATGCCAACATGTACTGTGACATACTGAAGCAGAGCATGATCCCCTCCCTTCAGAGACTGGACCCCAGGGCAGTATTCCAACATGATAACAACCCCAAAAACACCTCCAAAGCGACCACTACCTTGCTAAAGAAGCTGAGGGTAAAGGTGATGGACTGGCCAAGCATGTCTCCAGACCTAAACCCTATTGAGCATCTGTGGAGCATCCTCAAACAGAAGGTGGGGGAGCGCAAGGTCTCTAACATCCACCAGCTCTGTGATGTCGTCATGGAGGAGTGGAAGAGGACTCCAGTGGCAACCTGTGAAGCTCTGGTGAACTTCATGCCCAAGAGGGTTAAGGCAGTGCTGGAAAATAATGGTGGCCACACAAAATATTGACACTTTGGGCCCAATTTGGACATTTCCACTTCGGGGTGTACTCACTTTTGTTGCCAATGGTTTAGACATTAATGGCTGTGTGTTGAGTAATTTTGAGGGGACAGAAAATGTACACTGTTATACAGGCTGTACACTCACTACTTTACATTGTAGCAAAGTGTCATGTATTCAGTGTTGTCACATGAAAAGATATAATAGAATATTTACAAAAATGGGAGGGGTGTACTCACTTTTGTGAGATACTGTGTGTGTATATATATACTGTATATATATATATATATATATATATATATATATATATCCAGCAATAACTTCTCTTCATCTTCATAAAGTCTTTATAAAACACCATTAATTCCTCACTACAAGTAAGAGTAAATTCTAATCCCGCTACAGCTGAATTTGACTGTGTACCAAATAGCTGAAATAAGGTTATTTCACCCCACCAGATGCCAAAGAGTCTCCATATAATTAAGTTGATTCAAATTTTCAGCCACATAAAACCCCTTGTCCAATACTACTGTGGCTCCTCCCCTGTCAGTACCTTTAACCACTGTTCTTTTTTTTTATTTTTTTTGTTATAAACTTTTTTATTGAGGTTTTGCGCGTTTGACAACAAATAGCAAAATAGCTTAAAGTACATATGACATGCATTCAAATAATACAAAACAATATAATGGTATATATAAAAGACATATTATTAGGTAAACCGTACACTTCTGAAACCTTCATTTTATGGTCATAGGAACTATCATAACAGACTATTTAGCAGGTCTCTTAAGAACCTATTGATATAAGAAAGTCTTATAGCATACATTAGTCATATCAGGGACCTTAGTCGGCCCCATACCTTATATCTAGTATAACAGCGGGTAAATACCGCTTAAAATAATACTGTATAAATACAGCTGTGGTATAGGGATAACACTCAAGTGAACACAAAACACAAAAAGTGAAAATAGGAACACGTAGATTAAAGCATAAATAAAATAATGATTAGTTTACTTTAAATGACAGATGTCACCCCACTATGGCCCATGTACCCACTTTAACTAAGCTAAAATGCTACTGTAGCTAAGCATGGCTCCTTATCTAGGCTTACATATTGTTTAATGCATAAACTTATCGAACATAACCTTTCAACTCTCGCCGGCTGAGAGGAGAAGGTTGGGGGTTTTTATGAGCTCATGAGCCACATATGGAATGACCAGAATGCCATCTGCGTTAGTAACAATAATAAATTGTGGGTAGCATGAAATTGGTGTGTAACTTAAGTGTGGTATGGATGCGTGACATGACCTTAGTGTATTACAACATGCAACACTTCAGGGGCTTCTAGACCTTTGCGGAGGATCGGAGTGGCCTTACAGACCAACTCGGGTTGCGATCCCAAAGGCTGCAGCAGCGACGCCATCTTCATAGGTGTCTCCAGACTTATACTTCTTATGGTGGTGGCAAGGTCCTCCATGCGGTCGTCCATTTTCAGCTCGAGTCGCAGCAACAATACACGCAAACGTCCATACTTCTCCCCCATGCTGAATGTTGTATGTTAATTATTCTGTATTAGCAAGTAGCCTGATAATCGATATGTTATGCCACTCCCTCAAGGGATAGTTAGAGGGCTTGAATTCTTGGCACTAGGCCGCTGCCTGAGTTTATGATAGTCCGGACCTGGGCTGAGAGCTCATAAATATCCCAGCAAGGGTATCAATCTGTTCAGAATATCTTCTCCTGTCTAGTGGTCAAATATATTTCTTCCTAAGAGCATTAGTATTCCAAATAAAGAGCCAAAATATAAGATCTCTGCGGGAGCCTCAGAAAATGGGATCTAGTATGGCCGCCGTCCAGACACGCCCACCACTGTTCTTTTTATTTCTCAAAATTTAATGGCACAATATTCTGCCTTTGTTAAGTTAACTTTTTTCTTGGGTCTTCTTTCAACCCTCTCCAGTAATACATCAATATCATTCCTCTACTAAACCAATATAGGTGTTAACGTTATTATTAACTACTGTTGTTACTAAATTAAGTGGTTTTATATTTAAAAAAAATCAACATTCTTTATTGGGAAAAGTATAATGCCCTTCTTCAATATTTTGTACTTACAGTTTCCATGTTTACATGTAGATATAATAATTACTGTGGACAACTCCTGGTAGGTATCACTCGTCCACTTCTTTCTAGCTTCTATTGTGGTGTTTATGGCCACCCCCATGTTTGTTCCAATGCTGTGATCACTATTCCGGGTAACCTGTCACCCATTTCTTGATGCTTTTCTGGTATCCCTCCACCTAAATGCTGAGAAATAACTCCGCTACCTGTAAACTCGGCCCTGCAGATAGTCCTGCTCATTGTTTTGGAACTTAATACTTGTGTTATCTTCTAGTTGTTTCATGAGTCCCTCATTTTATGTCCCCCTCTTTGACCATAATTTTAAAAGGATTCAGTGTGTAATAAGCTCTTAAACTCATCCTTATTTTGTCAATCAAAACCTGCTGAACATTAATTTTTTTAGCAGGTACTCCATTGTTAAAACCATTAGATCATATGAGCATTTATTCAATATAGCCTCAAATGTATTGCAATATTCTGCATTATCCTTCAGTAGTGTGGTCTTGTACTCATTTGCAGACCTCTAGGGATATGCTTCATGGTATCCAGCAAATGGCACAGCACTTAATTTTCAAACCGTATTTCTCTATATTAGCTTCTCATAATCCTTATTACATTTCTCAACTGGAACAACTATTAAGTAGTCCATTGAACCTCTGGATATGTAGTTATTCCTGCTGCTTTAATCTCTTCATAGATTAAAAAATTGGTGCCATATTGTTAAATATGTAAATTCCAAGAATGAACTGTGCCTTGGACTATAATAGCTTGTCTATTTTTTTTGTATATGATATTGCAAAATCGTCAATATGGGGCCTATTTATCAAAGTGTCAACTGAAAATACGCTGGAATTCCGCATCCTAATTGTCATGAGATTGATCCTCTGTAGTTATCAAAGCGTCAACATCTGCAAATGTTGAAATTTGTGACGTAACATACGATCCAGTGATTTCAATCCAACGCAGATCGTTGCGAGTTGAAAACCCGTGTAATTTGTGCTGAATCATGTTAATTCGCCCTCCTAATTGATACTATTTGAAGCTCTCACAAAGTTATTAAAAATTCTACAATTACGCTCGCGTCTTTTCTGACTCAGCGTACCTAGTTTTCAATCCGCCACACTTCAGGTTGCAGATGCCATAGAACTCAATGGGAGTTGGAAAACACAGACGCCTAGATTTAGAGTTTTGCGTTAGCCGTCAAAAGCAGCGTTAAGGGGTCCTAACTCTGCTTTTTACCGCCCGCTGGTATTTAGAGTCAGCCAGGAAAGGGTCTAACGCTCACTTCCAAGCCGTGACTGTTCCATACCGCAGATCCCCTTACGCCAATTGCTTAGCCTATGTTTTCAATGGGATCTTCCTAACGCCGGTATTTAGAGTCTTGGCTGAAGTGAGCATTAGACCCTCTACCGACAAGACTCCAGCCGCAGAAAAAAGTCAGTAGTTAAGAGCTTTCTGGGCTAACACTGGTTTATAAAGCTCTTAACTACTGTGCTCTAAAGTACGCTAACACCCATAAACTACCTATGTACCCCTAAACCGAGGTCCCCCCACATCGCCGAAACTCTAATAAAAATTTTTAACCCCTAATCTGCCGACCGCACACCGCCGCCACCTACATTATCCCTATGTACCCCTAATCTGCTGCCCCTAACATCGCCGACACCTACATAATATTTATTAACCCCTAATCTGCCCCCCCCAACGTCGCCGCTACCTAACTACACTTATTAACCCCTAATCTGCCGACCGGACCTCGCCGCTACTCTAATAAATGTATTAACCCCTAAATCGCCTCACTCCCGCCTCAAAAACCCTATAATAAATAGTATTAACCCCTAATCTGCCCTCCCTAACATCGCCGACACCTAACTTCAAGTATTAACCCCTAATCTGAAAACCGGACCTCGCCGCTACTCTAATAAATGTATTAACCCCTAAAGCTAAGTCTAACCCTAACCCTAACACCCCCCTAAGTTAAATATAATTTTAATCTAACGAAATAAATTAAATATTATTAACTAAAGTCTTCCTATTTAAAGCTAAATACTTACCTGTAAAATAAACCCTAATATAGCTACAATATAACGAATAATTATATTGTAGCTATTTTAGGATTTATATTTATTTCACAGGCAACTTTGTATTTATTTTAACTAGGTACAATAGCTATTAAATAGTTATTAACTATTTAATAGCTACCTAGTTAAAAAAATTACAAAATTACCTGTAAAATAAATCCTAACCTAAGTTACAATTAAACCTAACACTACACTATCAATAAATAAATTAAATCAATTAACTACAAGTACCTACAATTAAATAAACTAAACTAAATTACAAAAACAAACAAACACTAAATTACAAAAAATAAAAAAAGATTACAAGAATTTTAAGCTAATTACACCTACTCTAAGCCCCCTAATAAAATAACAAAGCCCCCCAAAATAAAAAAATTCCCTACCCTAATCTAAATTAAAATAGTTAACAGCTTTATTACCTTACCAGCCCTTAAAATGGCTTTTTGCGAGGCATGCCCCAAAGAAATCAGCTCTTTTGCCTGTAAAAATAACACAATACCACCCCCAACATTACAACCCACCACCTACATACCCCTACTCTAACCCAAACCCCCCTTAAATAAACCTAACACTACCCCCCTGAAGATCTCCCTACCTTGAGTCGTCTTCAGTCAGCCGAGCAGTGATGGACCAAAAGAAGACATCCGGAGTGGCAGAAATCTTCATCCTATCCGGGCAGAAGAGGACATCCGGACCGGCAGATATCTTCATCCAAGCGGCATCTTCTATCTTCATCCATCCGACGAGGAGCGGCTCCATCTTCAAGACCTCCGGCGCGGAACATCCTCTTCTACCGATGACTACCGACAAATGAAGGTTCCTTTAAGTGACGTCATCCAAGATGGTGTCCCTCGAATTCCGATTGGCTGATAGGATTCTATTGTCAAATATTTTCAAAATAAGGATAGCAACACAATCAAAACTGTTGCATACTAAGTACATGTAAAATACATTAAAAATGGCATTCTCAATCACACAAAGAATAGGAAGACATTTTAAACAGTTGCACAAATTATTGCATTTAATAATGTTCTACATTGCATTGTCTATCTAAGTTATGTTTGCCAATGTTAATACATTACATTGTTCTTTAATATGGTATTCCAAAAACACAATAATCACTGACCTTTTAAGCCTCCACAACGCTGCCATCCAAACACAGAAAATCAGAGTTTTGATTCCATCCATAGCTAAATACTTATGTGTTGTGCATATGTAATTGAGTTAATTGTACAAACAATACACCTGCGTTTATTACAGCTGGTGAACTCTCCTGGATGATCTAATTCTATACATATAAATTTAGACACAACAATGTGCTCGTCACATAACGCAATAATACCGAAATTCTGTCAATCATCATGTGGTGCATAAATTATTCAATCAATTTGCTTGTCAAATGATGCAATAATAATGAAATTCTGCAATACATTTGTTATGTAATGTGTTGCACATCTCTTATTCAATTACTGTAATCATTCACAGCTGTAGAACTTGGCATTATAAAAAGGGCTTTCAATCACTTCATTTCATTATTATTTTGAGAATGGACATACTAAATGCATTACAGTTTGTCCTGTTTTTAAGGAGACGCAGGGAAAGACGGGTGTTGATGGCTGCGGTTGTGCGACAACAAAGACGCCAGTGGGTGCCGAGGGTCTTCCTGCCTAGGGTTGGTCTCCATGCCCTCAGTGATCGAGAGGTGATCCATAGATTTTGACTAAATAGGGCTTCTATTGAGAGGCTCTATGTCGAAATCAAGGACTCTCTCGAGCCACTTACTGCAAGGACTAGGGCAATCCCTGGGATGGTACAATTACTATTGGTCCTCTACTTTTTGGCAACCAGATCATTCCAGGCTGTGACAGGTCTAGGCATAGGTATGAGCCAGGCAACCTTCTCACGTCATCTGAAGGTTGTCCTGAATGCCTTGCACCTAGTCCATCATGTCCACCTGGGGAGTGGCATGCTGTCAAGCTCCAGTTTTATCAGCTTGCCAAGTGTATTGGGGGCCATAGATTGCACGCATATATTGGTGCAGTCACCCCGGGGTACAGAGGAGCCATACCAGGACAGGAATCACAACCACTCACTGAATATCCTGGTCATCTGCGATGCCAGGTTGAGGATCATGAGCGTACGCTCTGGACTCCCTGTCTCCAACCACGATTCCTTCATCCTCCGGAATTCTGCCATCTTCCATCTGTTCCAGAAGGGACAAATGCCAGAGGGAATCCTGATAGGTAAAAATCTCTTATATACTCAAAGATATGTATATTATATATTTTAGTCATTCTGATTGCTAATATCAATGCTCTATTTATTTTACGCAGGTGATTCTGGATATTCGTGTCTTCTGTGACTGTTCACACCTGTCCACAACCCCAACGGAGTGGAAGAGGTGCGCTACAATGAGGCACACATTGCTACCCAATCAGTGATTGAGCGCACCTTTGGCGTATTGAAGAGCCATTTCTGTTGCTTGGACAACTCCGGTGGGGTTCTTCAGTACGCCCCCTCCAAAGTCTCCTTGATTCTCCTTATATGCTGTATGTTGCACAACATTGCCCTTACAATCCCTGATATAGATCTGGAGAGCTTGGATGTCCCTGAGTATGGTGAAAATCTACCTTAATTAGTGGACAATGATGCTAGGGGAGTCCAAGCTCAAGCAGACTATATACAGGCGGTTTTTGGGGCATTAATGTTGTCAGTACTGACAGTGCAACATACAGTATTTGTATTTATTCACTATTACTTACTTTACAATATATTTTTTAATCCAAAAGATGATATATTTTGGATTATGTTTTTGCAATCATTGTCATTTAAATATCTACAAAATGATATTGTATATCACTGTCTTGCCATTGATTGAAAGTGGTTAATTTTGTCGATCTTACAATTGTTCAATGTAAAGTTTTTGAAAAACAGATCTTTAAAAAAAGATCTTAAAAAAAAAATGTTTTGGTGTACACTTGCTCTGTTTTTTTTTAAAGTTATAGCAATACTATTTTTACCTCAGAGTTTACCTTCTATCTAGGATTTTGCAAACTGCCCCCTTATTTCAGTCCTTTAGACAGACTTGCATTTTAGCCAATCACTGTTAACTTCAGGGTAACTTAACGTGCATGAGCTCAATGTTATCTATATGAAACATATTAACTAATGACCTCTAGTGTTCCAAATGATTTCAGAATAGAGGCAGTCTTCAAGGTCTAAGAAATTAGCATATGAACCTCTTAGGTTTAGCTTTCAAATAAAAATACAAAAAGAACAAATCCCAATTGGTGATAAAAGTAAATTTGAAAGTTTTTTAAAATAAAATTCCCTATTTAAATCTGGAAATATTTGTTTGGTACTTCACTTTCCCTTTAAACAACTTAAAGGGACACTGAACCCAATTTTTTTCTTTTGTGATTCAGATAGAGCATGCAATTTTTTTTTAAACTTAATTTTTATTGCTTTTATACCTACTTAACAATTATAAACAAAAAAATAGATGCCATTGAATATCAGATAAATAAAATAAACATAATTTTTCTACATTCTAATTCTTACCATCTTTACATTTAACATGTGTAATTCAAAATTAGATCTTAAACATTCAGCAATATAGCACTTGTTACCATACTTATAGAAAATAAATAAAACAAAAAGGCATCTGACCATCAGAAAAGGTATAGCATAATTAAATTTCACTTACAGTAATTCTTACAACGCTATTGGCTAGATTTAGAGTTTGTCGGTAACGACCCGCGTAGCTAACGCTGGCTTTTATCTGGCCGCACCTTTTAAATAACTCTGGTATTGAGAGTCCACAGAATGGCTGCGTTAGGCTCCAAAAAAGGAGCGTAGAGCATATTTAACGCAACTTCAACTCTCGATACCAGCGGTGCTTACGGACGCGGCCAGCCTCAAAAATGTGCTCGTGCACGATTCCCCCATAGGAAACAATGGGGCTGTTTGAGCTGAAAAAAAACCTAACACCTGCAAAAAAGCCGCGTTCAGCTCCTAACGCAGCCCCATTGTTTGCTATGGGGAAACACTTCCTACGTCTGCACCTAACACTCTAACATGTACCCCGAGTCTAAAGACCCCTAACCTTACACTTATTAACCCCTATTCTGCCGCCCCCGCTATCGCTGACCCCTGCATATTATTATTAACCCCTAATCTGCCGCTCCGTAAACCGTCGCTACTTACATTATCCCTATGTACCCCTAATCTGCTGTCCCTAACACCGCCGACCCCTATATTATATTTATTAACCCCTAATCTGCCCCACACAACGTCGCCTCCAGCTGCCTACACTTATTAACCCCTAATCTGCCGACCGGACCGCACCGCTATTATAATAAAGTTATTAACCCCTAATCCGCCTCACTAACCCTATAATAAATAGTATTAACCCCTAATCTACCCTCCCTAACATCGCCGACACCTAACTTCAAACATTAACCCCTAATCTGCCGACTGGAGCTCACCGCTATTCTAATAAATCTATTAACCACTAAAGCTAAGTCTAACCCTAACACTAACACCCCCCTAACTTAAATATAATTTAAATCTAACAAACTGAATTAACTCTTATTAAATAAGTTAATCATATTTAAAGCTAAATACTTACCTGTAAAATAAATCCTAATATAGCTACAATATAAATTATAATTATATTATAGCTATTTTAGGATTAATATTTATTTTACAGGTAACTTTGTATTTATTTTAACCAGGTACAATAGCTATTAAATAGTTAAGAACTATTTAATAGCTAAAATAGTTAAAATAATTACAAAATTACCTGTAAAATAAATCCTAACCTAAATTACAATTAAACCTAACACTACACTATCAATAAATTAATTAAATAAAATACATACAATTACCTACAATTAAACCTAACACTACACTATCAATACATTAATTAAATACAATATCTACAAATAAATACAATTAAATAAACTAACTAAAGTACAAAAAATAAAAAAATATTTACAAACATCAGAAAAATATTACAACAATTTTAAACTAATTACACCTACTCTAAGCCCCCTAATAAAATAACAAAGACCCCCAAAATAAAAAAATGCCCTACCCTATTCTAAATTACTAAAGTTCAAAGCTCTTTTACCTTACCAGCCCTGAACAGGGCCCTTTGCGGGGCATGCCCCAAAGAATTCAGCTCTTTTGCCTGTAAAAAAAACCATACAATACCCCCCCCCAACATTACAACCCACCACCCACATACACCTAATCTAACCCAAACCCCCCTTAAATAAAGCTAACACTAAGCCCCTGAAGATCTTCCTACCTTGTCTTCACCACACCGGGTCCCGATCCGTCCAGAAGAGCCTCCGAAATCTTCATCTAAGCCCAAGCCGGGGCTAGACATCCATCATCCGACGGCTGAAGAAGTCCAGAAGAGGCTCCAAAGTCTTCATCCTATCCGGGAAGAAGAGTAGATCCGGACCGGCAACCATCTTCTTCCAAGCGGCATCTTCTATCTTCATCCGATGAGGACCGGCTCCATCTTGAAGACCTCCACCGCGGACCCATCTTCTTCCGACGACGACTTCCCGACGAATGACGGTTCCTTTAAGGGACGTCATCCAAGATGGCGTCCCTCGAATTCCGATTGGCTGATAGGATTCTATCAGCCAATCGGAATTAAGATAGGAAAATTCTGATTGGCTGATGGAATCAGCCAATCAGAATCAAGTTCAATCCGATTGGCTGATTCAATCAGCCAATCAGATTGAGCTCGCATTCTATTGGCTGTTCCGATCAGCCAATAGAATGCGAGCTCAATCTGATTGGCTGATCGGATCAGCCAATCGTATTGAACTTGATTCTGATTGGCTGATTCCATCAGCCAATCAGAATTTTCCTACCTTAATTCCGATTGGCTGATAGAATACTATCAGCCAATCGGAATTCGAGGGACGCCATCTTGGATGACATCCCTTAAAGGAACCGTCATTTGTCGGGAAGTCGTCGTCGGAAGAAGATGGGTCCGCGGTGGAGGTCTTCAAGATGGAGCCGGTCCTCATCGGATGAAGATAGAAGATGCCGCTTGGAAGAAGATGGTTGCCGGTCCGGATCTACTCTTCTTCCCGGATAGGATGAAGACTTTGGAGCCTCTTCTGGACTTCTTCAGCCGTCGGGGGATGGATGTCTAGCCCCTGCTTGGGCTTAGATGAAGATTTCGGAGGCTCTTCTGGACAGATCGGGACCTGGTGTGGTGAAGACAAGGTAGGAAGATCTTCAGGGGCTTAGTGTTAGGTTTATTTAAGGGGGGTTTGGGTTAGATTAGGGGTATGTGGGTGGTGGGTTGTAATGTTGGGGGGGGGTATTGTATGTTTTTTTTTACAGGCAAAAGAGCTGAATTCTTTGGGGCATGCCCCGCAAAGGGCCCTGTTCAGGGCTGGTAAGGTAAAAGAGCTTTGAAATTTAGTAATTTAGAATAGGGTAGGGCATTTTTTTATTTTGGGGGTCTTTGTTATTTTATTAGGGGGCTTAGAGTAGGTGTAATTAGTTTAAAATTGTTGTAATATTTTTCTGATGTTTGTAAATATTTTTTTATTTTTTGTAACTTAGTTCTTTTTTATTTTTTGTACTTTAGTTAGTTTATTTAATTGTATTTATTTGTAGATATTGTATTTAATTAATGTATTGATAGTGTAGTGTTAGGTTTAATTGTAGGTAATTGTAGGTATTTTATTTAATTTATTTATTGATAGTGTAGTGTTAGGTTTAATTGTAATTTAGGTTAGGATTTATTTTACAGGTAATTTTGTAATTATTTTAACTATTTTAGCTATTAAATAGTTCTTAACTATTTAATAGCTATTGTACCTGGTTAAAATAAATACAAAGTTACCTGTAAAATAAATATTAATCCTAAAATAGCTATAATATAATTATAATTTATATTGTAGCTATATTAGGGTTTATTTTACAGGTAAATATTTAGCTTTAAATAGGAATAATTTATTTAATAAAGAGTTAATTAATTTCGTTAGATTTAAATTATATTTAAGTTAGGGGGGGTGTTAGTGTTAGGGTTAGACTTAGCTTTAGGGGTTAATCCATTTATTAGAATAGCAGCGAGATTCGGTCGGCAGATTAGGGGTTAATAATTGAAGTTAGGTGTCGGCGATGTTAGGGAGGGCAGATTAGGGGTTAATACTATTTATTATAGGGTTATTGAGGTGGGAGTGAGGCGGATTAGGGGTTAATAACTTTATTATAGTAGCGGTGAGATCCGCTCGGCAGATTAGGGGTTAATAAGTGTAGGCAGGTGGAGGCGATGTTGAGGGTGGCAGATTAGGGGTTAATAAATATAATATAGGGGTCGGCGGTGTTAGGGGCAGCAGATTAGGGGTACATAGCTATAATGTAGGTGGCGGCTCTTTGCGGTCGGCAGATTAGGGGTTAATTATTGTAGGTAGCTGGCGGCGACGTTGTGGGGGGCAGGTTAGGGGTTAATAAATATAATATAGGGGTCGGCGGTGTTAGGGGCAGCAGATTAGGGGTACATAAGTATAACGTAGGTGGCGGTCGGCAGATTAGGGGTTAAAAAAATTGAATTGAGTGGCGGAGATGTGGGGGGACCTCGGTTTAGGGGTACATAGGTAGTTTATGGGTGTTAGTGTACTTTAGAGCACAGTAGTTAAGAGCTTTATAAACCGGCGTTAGCCCAGAAAGCTCTTAACTACTGACTTTTTTCTGCGGCTGGAGTTTTGTCGTTAGATTTCTAACGCTCACTTCAGACACGACTCTAAATACCGGAGTTAGAAAGATCCCATTGAAAAGATAGGATACGCAATTGACGTAAGGGGATCTGCGGTATGGAAAAGTCGCGGCTGAAAAGTGAGCGTTAGACCCTTTCCTGACTGACTCCAAATACCTGCGGTAGCCTAAAACCAGCGTTAGGAGCCTCTAACGCTGGTTTTCACGGCTACCGCCAAACTCCAAATCTAGGCCTAAATTTTATATAGCCCATTTTACGTCTGATATTACCTTAAAGGCTAACTTCATCTTATGCCTATACCTCTTAAAATTATCTAGTGGGTAAAGGGGAGGGAGGGGAAAAGAAAAAAAAAAAAAAAAGGAGGGTCATCCTTTCCATTTTCTCTCTTCCTACCAAATCTCTAGGAAGAGTATTTCAGTATTTCTAAAAGGGAAAATAAGATAGTCTCTTTCATTTAAAGAAAAACTTTTAATGAATAATGACCATTTTTTAAAAAAAGTATAAATATCTCGCTCATTATTCATGTCTACATTATGTTGTTCTAAAATATATTGTTTTTTTAGATAGTTTTTAACTTCTAATATATTGGGAATAGTTAATTCCTTCCACTTCCTAAATATCAAATATCTAGCTTTTTATATTGGGGATTTTGTATCTCATCCCATAAGAATACTACCTGTAGTATATTAAAATTACAAATAGGGAGTTTAAGAGTTTTTGAGGCCCAATAGGCGATTTCCTGCCAGAACTGGCTGATTTTGGGGCACTCCCAAATCATGTGAATCATATTAGCGCTTTGATAGGAACATTTTGGACAAACATTAAATGTTGTATTACCCCATCTAGATCCATTTTCTGGAGTGTAATAAGTCCTGTATAGCAATTTCACGTGAGATTCAGCCCAAGTTGAAGATAGTGTGCTTTGGGAGACTAATTCTATGGATCTCTGTATACGAAATATATTTATATCTACACCAGGGATTAAATTACTCCACTGCTGAGATATGTCTCTTAGATTTGAGTCATTTAATCTGGAGATAATCATTTGATAACCTATGGATATTGAAAAAAAAAAAATTTTTAACCATCAAAATCCAATTCTCCATCTCTCCCGAATTCCAGCTCCATTCATGTTCCTCAATTAACGTATAAGCATAATGTCTAGTTTGTAAATATGCATAGAAATCTTTATTCTCTAGGTTAAACTCCTGCCTCAATATGCTAAATGTTTTAATTGTATGATTCTCTCTATCTAGTAGCTGCGCAATCCTATATAACCCTAAGTCTCTCCATGTCTGGAAGACCGTTGATTGGGTGCCATGTTGAAACTCTGGGTTCCCAAGAATCGTTTGATATCTGGAAATATTAGTTTTAAGCCCTAAGATTGAAAGAATCTTGCGCCAGGCTATTATAGGAATATATATAGATTTGAGTTGTTTAATTTGTTTGGTGTTTTATTGGGCCCAAAATGTAATAGAGATGTCGGAATATATGGATAAGTCATATTATTTTCAAGGGTGTTGTTTGTGACATAGTCTGAGGTCATTATCCAGTCCAGCACAATCCTGGCCAGAAACACTAAATTATATGTACGAATATCAGGTAACGCTATGCCTCCAAACCTTTTAGATATAAAAAGTTTTTTAAATGAGAATCTAGGTTTCTTACTTTGCCATATAAACCTTCGAATTGAGGTATTTAGGTCTCTTAAATCCTTTCCTTTCAATAAGACTGGGGTATTTTGGAGAGCATATAAAATATTTGGCAAAAGTATAATTTTAAATAGGGCTGTTCATCCTAAGATTGATAATGGAAAGTTTTGCCAATTTTTCATATTTTCCTTAACTTTATCAAGTATTGGAGGAATATTAAAATGATACCAGATCTTTGGTTGTCGAGATATAACAATTCCAAGATATTTGAAAGAGTTAGTTGCAACTCTAAAAGGGGTCTCCATCCTAGAGTCCCCATCTTCCCAAATCCAGAAGATCTCAGATTTCGAAACATTGACCCTGTAGCCAGAAAAGGACCCAAACGATTCAATAGTCGACAAAACTTTTGGAATATTTATCTTAGTGTTGGATATATACAAAAGAATATCATCTGCATATAAGATAATTTTCATTTCTTCGATCCAATTCTAATGCCCTCTAGGTGCTGATATATCATAATTGCCAGAGGTTCGATTGATATATTAATTAAGAAAGGAGATAACGGGCAGCCTTGGCGTGTACCTCTTCTAAGGCTTATATCAGGTGATACAATATTATTTACTATTATTTTTATAATAGGTGATTTGTATAGATTATATATAAAGCTGACGAAATTTTCTTTAAATCCAAATTTGGTCAAAGAGAACAGCAGATGATCATAGTGAACTGAATCAAACGCTTTTTCTGCATCAATTAAAATAAGCGCTGGATCTTCTGAAATACTCTTTTCTTGTAGAGGGGATCCATTTAAATAATTATAGTAATCTATAACTAAGAAGATTTCCCTAACCTTAGCCGCCAAATTTATTTTATACATAAAGCCTGCCTGATCTTCATGTATTATAGTAGGCATTACCCTTTGTAGGCGATTGACAAGTATAAAAGTAAGCAATTTATAATCAGAGTTTAGGAGTGCTATAGGTTGGTAAGATTCTTTTTTAGTAGGGTCCTTTCCTGGCTTCAAGATCAGCATTGTGAGTGATGCAGAAAAACTAGAGGGGATCGGTTTATTTTCTTTATAGAAATAATTAAATAAATTCCTCAGATAAGGTGTAATATTTTGAGACAAGATTTTATAGAGGTCATTAGGAACTGCATCTGCCCGGGTGCTTTATCTCTTACTAACTTCTTAATGGCTTTATCAATTTAAATTTCTGAAATTGGAGCGTTCATATTTAAGCTTACTTCAGGGGATATAACTGGAGTCCTAATCTTTTCCCAGAATTCTTTTCTTTGCTGCTTATTAGAGTTTTGAAAGGAATATAAACTATTATAATACTTTGTAAACACTTGAAGTATCTCTTCTGAAGTTGTGGCCATTGCACCTTCATTCTGAATTCTTTCCATTACTGAAGATCTCTTATCATTCTTAACTATTGCTGCTAGTAATTTTCCAGATTTATTCCCATATTTGGCCTGTTATCTAATCTCGTCTTGTGTTGTCTTATAAATTAATAAAGTGTCTCTCTCCTTTTTTGCCCTAGTATAATTGTCCCAATTTTCGGAAGAGCTTTCTAGCAAATACCAATTGTAGGCCTTATATAGAGAGTTTAATACTTCCTGTTCTCTTTTTTTAGTTTTTTTCCTTAGCGCTATTGTATAAGCAGTAATTTCCCCTCTTAAAACTGCCTTTGCCGTCTCCCAAAATACTACTGGTTTACTTATATAGTCATAGTTAAAGTGCAAAAATCTTTAAACTTCATGTCATTACACAAGTACTTTGGAAACCAAAAACACGGGGGTGAAAGAGTGGAGCTAGAAGCAGGTATCGAGAGGGAGATCGGGGCATGGTCTGATAAAGAGATAGGATATATATCAGCTTTAATTTGTAATCTGGCGGTTTTATCATTTACCATGAATAAATCAATCCTTGAAAGGGACTTATGTGCCTTAGAAAGGCACGTAAATTCCCTGACATCTGGATTTTTAATTCGCCATATATCTCTGAGTGCCAAATTTGAGACAATCTTTCTAAACAATTTAGTCTCCATAGAATCTATTTTAGTTTTAACTAGGGGTGTCTTTTTCCTATGTCTATCTAGAGGATATTGGGGAGCCATATTAAAATCACGTCCAATAATAACATATCCCTCTGCACATTGTAATATCTTCAATTGAAGGTTATCCCAGAAACTTGGGCTCAGAACATTTGGAGCATATATATTACAGAATGTATAAGTGGAATTACCTATTTTTAGCTTCAACAGAAGGTATCTACCATCTGGATCAGTGTAAATGTGTAATAGTTGTGCCTTCACCTTTTTTCCTATTAGGATGGCTACTCCCTTTCTCCTATGTTCTCCTGGTGAGGCAACAACCTCTCCAACCCAAGAGGATTTCAATTTGGTGGATTCATTTAAGTCCAAGTGGGTTTCCTGCAAAAAGGCTATGGAGCAGTTCATTTTAAGTTTTGATAGCACGGCTTTTCATTAAACGGGAGAGTTGATGCCCCTTATGTTCAATGAAATTATATTTAAAGAATTTGCTTGATCAATCATATCTTTTTAATTTAATATTGAAACAAAGGTAAAAACTCAAAACGGTAAGGAGAAAAAAAAAAAGGGAATCTCATAAATAATGTTTCCCGCCTCCACCTCACCCACAACACTCCCTGTACCTATCCTTCCACTACTTACTCTCCTATTTACAATTAACCCATGTGAGGGATATTCACCCCTCAGCCTTATACTTTGGGGAGGCGCCATCTCAGTGAACTAAATAATAGAACTTTAATACTATATTCCTTAATCCTTATATTACTTTATTTTCTACCAGACATTTTTCAGCATCCTTATGATTGTCAAAAAAATATATCTTGTCCCTTAATGTAATTTTTAGCTTGGCTGGGTAAAGCATAGTAGCCTGGAATCCCTGATTAATCAGTTTTGTGCATAAAGGTGACATTTCCTTTCTTTTCAAGGAAGTCTCATAAGAGAAGTCCTGGAAGAGAAATAATTTAGTCCCCCCCCTATTAAGATTGATTGTGATTTCCGAAAATATTGCATTAATGTCACGTTATCATGATAATTAAGTAGTCTAGCAAGTACTAGTCTTGGTCTTGCTTACTTGTTACTGTTAATTAGATTACTACCTATTCTATGGGCCCGTTCAACTACTATACTAGGGTAGGTGGGGTCAAAGTTATAGAGATAAATTCTGCCAGGTTCTCATTCCCTTTATTTTCAGGAAGGCCTATTATCTTGACATTATTCCTTCTAGATCGATTCTCTAGGTCTTCAATTTTATACTGTATTTTTGAAATCAGGTTATTTAATAACTATATATATATATATCAGGTTATCAAGTTATTAGCCTCAATTTTAGATCTCATTGCCTCACTATTATCTTCTATGTCTGAGACTCTCTGTTCAACCTCTTGAAGTCTACTAGAGTATTGTCTTACTTCATTTGTTAGTGTTGATAAATATTGTTTGATTTCTGCTCTGAGGGCTTCAAATTTAGGAGTCAGGGCATTAGTAATGCTCTCAACTAAAGCTTGCATATCAATTTGTTCATTGCCTCTAGGATGGCTGGTAGTGCTTGGGTGTATTTCAGCCATAGGCGCCCATTTAACAAGCTCCGTAGTGAGCTTGTGGGCCCCTGTTTCTGGTGAGTCTTCAGACTCACCAGAAACAGCAGTTATGAAGCAGCGGTCACAAAGACTGCTGCTCCATAACCCTGTCCGGACAGAAATCGTCGGAATTCAACCCTGATCGAGTACGATCGGGTTGATTGACACCCCCCTGCTTGCGGACAATTGGCCGCGCGTCTGCAGGGGGCAGCGTTGCATCAGCAGCTCTTGTGAGCTGCTGGTGCAATGCTTAATACGGAGAGCCTATTGCTCTCCGTATTCAGCGAGGTCTGGCGGACCTGATCCGCACTCAGGTCCGCCAGACTTTGTTAAATAGGAGGCCATTGTCTCTATGACCTGTTTATTTTTTTTATCTCTTGATTTCCGGGCCTGGAGAAGTGGTTTTAGTGTAGGTAGGTGAGTTAATAAATGTATCCATACTGTATAATGTGAGTGAGGGGGGAAAAAAAAGGGGGGGGGGAGTGAAGTTGAGTTAGTGAGGGACTAGTGAAGGAGAAAAAAAAAAAGATTAATCCAATTTATAGTGTTTATTATTGCTTCAAACAGTGTCAGCTAGCTATGTCAGGAAAAAGAGAACCATATTTTAAATAAATATTTCTTGCCCTACCCTTCCTTCCAATGTTAGTGAGAGGTAACTTATCAGAGCTTTAAATTCCAACATTGTAAATACTAACTATACCAGCAATTCCCTCTAGGGTCTTTCTATATCAATAAAAGCAAAAAATAAAATTATATAATATAGAAGCTATCTCCAGGACGACTGATATAAACTGTTAGAGCATACATTGATTGTTTTAACAGAGGTCAATTTAAACAATGAGCCTTAAACCTGGAATATACAAAACAAAAGCTTTTAGTATGCTTAGAACTTATTCAGCAACTGTTAATAAATATGGGGAATTTCCCATTTTCAAAAACAAAACATGTAAACAAAAAGTGCATAGATATCAAACCTTCTTCATGCAACACTTGCTATGTAAGAAGTCTCCAGTTATAATAAAAGTTCATTTTTATTTCATAATAGTTGCCATCCACAATCTTTATTGCACATCCTCTGTTTGACTATCCATATGCTACCCTAATTTGGTAAACAATGTAGTTATTCAAACCCCCAGAGTGCTATATATGTAGTCTTTATCAAGATATGGCTGGCTCAGCCTATCTTGTTGGTTGTTCAGGATTTCTTTTACTACATAGCATAGGCATAGATAGAGATTAGTAACAAATGAGAAAAAAAGAGATGCAAACAAGGGTTAATAAGCACATTCACATGCATATTACAGCTTTAGCAGTTTTTCCATTCCCAAGCATAACACCATAAGCAGTAAAACACGGTCCCAGAGGAAGAAAACGAGCCCTCTATAGGCACTACTTTGACTACTACTACTACTTTGATTGAAGTCAGTCAATTATCCCTCCTCGGGCCACTTTTCAACATGCTTAGGTATAGACTCATTCAGCGGCTTCTCATTCAGGCTGATCTATTTCAGCTCCATATAAGTCGGTCTTTGACTTTACATGAGAGGGTTTCTTATGCCCCCGAGATCAGGTCTCTGCTTGCTTTTTTCTTTTTTTTATCTCTGCCTCCTCGACTACCTTGTCATGATCAACACGCCAGCACCGGTGGGAGGGAGAATTGATCTGTGGTTTTTAAGGGTAACAGACCAAAGGCAGGCTGAGTGTCATTATCCTATATGCCTCCTCATTCACCATATGCAATAGTAAAGGTGCCGATGACTCGCGCCTGTCTTCCCTCAAAGGTTGTTCCTCCTTTGCCGCACTATCTCCCCAGTTACAGGGGCTCCAGACACAGTTTCCCTTGCCTTAGGAGCAGGTGCGGGGGTAGCGGAGAAAAGCGTTACATGACTTACACTTAGCTCCTCCTCCGGAAGTCTCCAAGACCATGCCACTCCATAAAATATATTCTTGACAATTTTTATTATATTTATTTCACCCACACTTTGCACTTAGTTTATTATTTTTCCACTCTTTGCTAGAAATAGCACCTCACTACCACAACCACTCACCCATAAATGCACTAAAGACAGAAAAGTCCACACATTTTAGTTTTTTTCCCCTTATTTATTTAATGAAACCATCATTATGACTTATAATTATTACAGAATGTTCCTTCGGGGCAAAGGAGAAAATGTCTCTGGAAAAAAAATGTGATGCTCTGGGGCCTAGTTATCAAGCCGTCAAACTCAAATACACTGGAATTCCGCAGCGTATTTGTGGCGAGGCTGATTCACCTTAGTTATCAAAGGCTAGAGACCGGCAAAAGTAGAATTTTGTGACGTAAACTTTGATCCGCCGGAATCAGTCCGACACAGATCGATTCTTATGTCACTCCAGATGTTCCGCACACAAGTACGGCACAATCTGTACCCCGAGCCTAAACACCACTAATCTGCCCCCCTACACCGCCACAACTAAATAAAGTTATTACCCCCTAAACCGCCGCTCCCGCCGGAGCCCACCGCAACTATAGTATATGTATTAACCCCTAAACTGCCGCTCCCGCCGGAGCCCACCGCAACTATAATATATGTATTAACCCCTAAACTGCCGCTCCCGGAACCCACCGCAAGCTACTCTATACATATTAACCCCTAAACTGCCGCTCCCGGAGCCCACCGCCACCTACATTATACCTAGTAACCCCTATCCTGCCCCCCCTATACCGCCGCCCTCTATAATAAAGTTATTAACCTCTATCCTGCCGATTCCGCACCTCGCCGCAACTAAATAAATAGTTTAACCCCTAAACCGCCGCTCCCGGACCCCCGCAACCTATATTGAATTTATTATCCCCTATCCTGCCCCCCCTACACCGTCGCCACCTATAATAAATGTATTAACCCCTATCCTGCCCCCCACTACACCGCTGCCACTGTAATAAAATTATTAACCCCTAAACCTAAGTCTAACACTAACCCTAACACCCCCCCTAACTTAAATATTAATTAAATAAATCTAAATAATATTTCTATTATGAACTAAATTAATCCTATTTAAAGCTAAATACTTACATTTAAAATAAACCCTAATATAGCTACAATATAAATAATAATTATATTGTAGCTATCTTAGGATTTATTTTTATTTTACAGGTAAATTTCAATTTATTTTAACTTGGTACAATAGCTATTAAATAGTTATTAACTATTTAATAGCTTACCTAGCTAAATATAAAGAGAAATTTACCTGTAAAATAAAAACTAACCTAAGTTACAATTACACCTAACACTACACTATACTTAAATAAATTATTCCTATTAAAAACTAAATACTTACCTGTAAAATAAACCCTAAGATAGCTACAATGTAATTAATAATTACATTGTAGCTATCTTAGGATTTATATTTATTTTTATTTTAGGATTTATATTTATTGGATCATCCAATCGGATTGAACTTGATTCTGATTGGCTGATTCCATCAGCCAATCAGAATATTCCTACCTTAATTCCGATTGGCTGATAGAATCCTATCAGCCAATCGGAATTCGAGGGACGCCATCTTGGATGAAGTCCCTTAAAGGAACCGTCATTCTTCAGTTGGACGTCGCCGGATGAAGATGGGTCCGCGGGGGAGGTCTTCAGGATGGAGCCGGTCTTCATCGGATGAAGATAGAAGATGACGCTTGGAAGATGATGGTTGCCGGTCCGGATCTACTCTTCTTCCCGGATAGGATAAAGACTTTGGAGCCTCTTCTGGACCTCTTCAGCCGCCGGATGATGGATCGCCAGCCCCTGCTTGGGTTGGATGAAGATTTTGGAGCCAGGACGGATCGGTGAACCTGGTATGGTGAAGACAAGGTAGGATGATCTTCAGGGGCTTAGTGTTAGGTTTATTTAAGGGGGGTTTGGGTTAGATTAGGGGTATGTGGGTGGTGGGTTGTAATGTTGGAGGGGGTATTGTATGTTTTTTTTTACAGGCAAAAGAGCTGAATTCTTTGGGGCATGCCCCGCAAAGGGCCCTGTTCAGGGCTGGTAAGGTAAAAGAGCTTTGAACTTTAGTAATTTAGAATAGGGTAGGGCATTTTTTATTTTGGGGGGCTTTGTTATTTTATTAGGGGGCTTAGAGTAGGTGTAATTAGTTTAAAATTGTTGTAAGATTTTCCTTATGTTTGTAAATATTTTTTTATTTTTTGTAACTTAGTTCTTTTTTATTTTTTGTACTTTAGTTAGTTTATTTCATTGTAGTTATTTGTAGATATTGTATTTAATTAATGTATTGATAGTGTAGTGTTAGGTTTAATTGTAGGTAATTGTAGATATTTTATTTAATTAATTTAATGATAGTGTAGTGTTAGGTTTAATTGTAACTTAGGTTAGGATTTATTTTACAGGTAATTTTGTTATTATTTTAACTAGGTATTTATTAAATAGTTATTAACTATTTAATAGCTATTGTACCTGGTTAAAATAATTACAAAGTTACCTGTAAAATAAATATTAATCCTAAAATAGCTACAATATAATTATAATTTATAGTGTAGCTATATTAGGATTTATTTTACAGGTAAGTATTTAGCTTTAAATATGAATAATTTATTTAATAAGAGTTAATTAATTTCGTTAGATTAAAATTATATTTAATTTAGGGGGGTGTTAGTGTTAGGGTTAGACTTTAGCTTTAGGGGTTAATACATTTATTAGAATAGCGGTGAGCTCCGGTCGGCAGATTAGGGGTTAATAATTGAAGTTAGGTGTCAGCGATGTTAGGGAGGGCAGATTAGGGGTTAATACTATTTATTATAGGGTTAGTGAGGCGGATTAGGGGTTAATAACTTTATAATAATAGCGGTGCGGTCCGCTCGGCAGATTAGGGGTTAATAAGTGTAGGCAGGTGGAGGCGATGTTGAGGGGGGCAGATTAGGGATTAATAAATATAATATAGGGGTCGGCGGTGTTAGGGGCAGCAGATTAGGGGTACATAAGTATAACGTAGGTGGCGGCGCTTTGCGGTCGGCAGATTAGGGGTTAATTATTGTAGGTAGCTGGCTGCGATGTTGTGGGGGGCAGGTTAGGGGTTAATAAATATAATATAGGGGTCGGCGGTGTTAGGAGCAGCAGATTAGGGGTACATAAGTATAACGTAGGTGGCGGTCGGCAGATTAGGGGTTAAAAAAATTTAATTGAGTGGCGGCGATGTGGGGGGACCTCGGTTTAGGGGTACATAGGTAGTTTATGGGTGTTAGTGTACTTTAGAGTACAGTAGTTAAGAGCTTTATGAACCGGCGTTAGCCCAGAAAGCTCTTAACTACTGACTTTTTTCTGCGGCTGGAGTTTTGTCCTTAGATTTCTAACGCTCACTTCAGACACGACTCTAAATACCGGAGTTAGAAAAATCCCATTGAAAAGATAGGATACGCAATTTACGTAAGGGGATCTGCGGTATGGAAAAGTCGCGGCTGAAAAGTGAGCATTAGACCCTTTTTTTAATGACTCCAAATACCGGAGGTAGCCTAAAACCAGCGTTAGGAGACTCTAACGCTGGTTTTCACAGCTACCGCCAAACTCCAAATCTAGGCCTTAGGGTTTATTATACAGGTAAGTATTTAGTTTTTAATAGGAATAATTTATTTAAGTATAGTGTAGTGTTAGGTGTAATTGTAACTTAGGTTAGTTTTTATTTTACAGGTAACTTTCTCTTTATTTTTGCTAGGTAAGCTATTAAATAGTTAATAACTATTTAATAGCTATTGTACCTAGTTAAAATAAATTGAAAGTTACCTGTAAAATAAAAATAAATCCTAAGGCCTAGATTTAGAGTTGGGCGGTAGCCGTCAAAACCAGCGTTAGAGGCTCCTAACGCTGGTTTTTACCGCCCTCTGGTATTTGGAGTCAGTCAGGAAAGGGTCTAACGCTCACTTTTCAGCCACGACTTTTCCATACCGCAGATCCCCTTACGTCAATTGCGTATCCTATCTTTTCAATGGGATCTTTCTAACTCCGGTATTTAGAGTCGTGGCTGAAGTGAGCGTTAGAAATCTAACGACAAAACTCCAGCCGCAGAAAATAGTCAGTAGTTAAGAGCTTTCTGGGCTAACGCCGGTTTATAAAGCTCTTAACTACTGTGCTCTAAAGTACACTAACACCTATAAACTACCTATGTACCCCTAAATCGAGGTCCCCCCACATCGCCGCCACTCGATTAAATTTTTTTAACCCCAATCTGCCGACCGCCACCTACGTTATACTTATGTACCCCTAATCTGCTGCCCCTAACACCGCCGACCCCTATATTATATTTATTAACCCCTAACCTGCCCCCACAACGTCGCCGCCAGCTACCTACAATAATTAACCCCTAATCTGCCGCTCCATAAACCGCCGCTACCTACATTATCCCTATGTACCCCTAATCTGCTGCCCCTAACACCGCCGACCCCTATATTATATGTAATAACCCCTAATCTGCCCCCCTCAACGTCGCCTCCACCTGCCTACACTTATTAACCCCTAATCTGCCGAGCGGACCGCACCGCTACTATAATAAAGTTATTAACCCCTAATCCGCCTCAACCCCGCCTCAATAACCCTATAATAAATAGTATTAACCCCTAATCTGCCCTCCCTAACATCTCTGACACCTAACTTCAATTATTAACCCCTAATCTGCCGACCTAATCTCGCCGCTACTGTAATAAATGTATTAACCCCTAAAGCTAAGTCTAACCCTTAAGAACTATTTAATAGCTAAAATAGTTAAAATAATTACAAAATTACCTGTAAAATAAATCCTAACCTAAGTTACAATTAAACCTAACACTACACTATCAATAAATAAATTAAATAAAATACCTACAATTATCTACAATTAAACCTAACACTACACTATCAATAAATTAATTACATAAAATACCTACAATTATCTAATTAAACCTAACACTACACTATCAATAAATTAATTAAATAAAATATCTACAAATAAATACAATGAAATAAACTAACTAAAGTACAAAAAATAAAAAAGAACTAAGTTACAAAAAATAATAAAATATTTACAAACATTAGAAAAATATTACAACAATTTTATACTAATTACACCTACTCTATTTAAGTTAGGGGGGTGTTAGGGTTAGTGTTAGACTTAGGTTTAGGGGTTCATAATTTTATTACAGTGGCGGCGGTGTAGTGGGGGGCAGGATAGGGGTTAATAAATTTATTATAGGTGGCAACGGTGTAGTGGGGGGCAGATTAGGGGTTAGGGGTCTGGGAGCGGCGGTTTAGGGGTTAAACTATTTATTCAGTTGCGGCGAGGTGCGGGATCAGCAGGATAATGGTTAATAACTTTATTATAGAGGGCGACGGTATAGGGGGGGGCAGGATAGGGGTTACTAGGTATAATGTAGGTGGCAGCGGTGTCCGGGAGCGGCGGTTTAGGGGTTAATACATTTATCAGAGTTGCGGCAGGGTCTAGGAGCGGCGGTTTAGGGGTTAATACATTTATCAGAGTTGCGGTAGGGTCTAGGAGCGGCGGTTTAGGTGTTAGTAACTTTATTTAGTTGCAGGGGGGCTCCGGGGGCGCCGGTATAGGGGGTAGAACAGTGTAGTTTAGTGTGAGTGCTTAGTGACAGGCTAGCAATAAAGCTGGGAAAAAGCTGAAGAGCAGCGAGATCGGATGAGTGATAACTCTCACAGTCCGCTGCTCATTGCCCCGTACTTGGTGTGTATCTTTTTGACAGCTTTATTTGATAACTTAGGCGAAATTTTTCAGGTCCGCGGCGGTGATGTGAGGCGAGCTTAGGCGGGCGTATTGGGCCGGCAAAGGCAGGAAAGTTGACACGTTGATAACTACCCCCCATTGAATCATCCTAATCACAAAGATGCAGTGTCCTGCGGGGTGTTTGTTTGCAAGGTATAGAGACAAATGTAAAGCTAAATTAAACATTAGAACATCTTTATTTTTTTTAAAAAATTTGTCTATTGAAAAATTTATGTAATCACAAATATCAGCATATACTTTAAACCAAACAAAATTAACAATCGGCTAGATTAGGAGTTTTGCGTTATGAGCGGCTCTGTACTAACTTGAAAGTTATTTCTACCACTCACCTCCCTATAGCACCGCTATTACAGGTTTTGAAAAACCCGGCGTTAGCAGGCAATATAGCAGCATTGAGCTCCATTGAGCTCCATACCGCACTCAAACACAAGCGCTGCTTTGAGCTGGTTTTACATGCTCGTGCACGATTTCCCCATAGACATCAATCGGGAGAGTTGGCTAAAAGAAAGCCTAACACCTGCAATAAAGGAGTGTAAAGCTCTGTAACGCAGCCCCATTGATTCCTATGGGGAAAGAAAATTTATGTTTACACCTAACACCCTAACATAAACCCCGAGTCTAAACACCCCTAATCTGCCGCCCCTGACATCACCGACACCTACAGTACACTTATTAACCCCTAATCTTCCGCCCCCGACATCGCCGACATCTACCTACACTTATTAACCCTAATCTTCCGCATACACCTACCTACACTTATTAACCCCTAATCTGATGCCCCTAACATCGCCGCCACCTACATTACACTTATTAAACCCTAATCTTCCACCCCCAATGTCATTGCTACCTACCTACACTTATTAACCTCTTATCTGCCGCCCCCAACGTCGCTGCCACTATACTAAAGTTATTAACCCCTAACCATAAGTCTAACCCTAACACCCACTAACTTGATCATAATTAAAATAAATCTAAATAAAAATTACAATTAATACCTAAATAATTCCTATTTAAAACTAAATAAATACTTAGCTATAAAATAAACCCTAAGCTAGCTACAATATAACTAATAGTTACATTGTAGCTATCTTATGTTTTATTTTTATTTCACAGGCAAGTTTGTATTTATTTTAACTAGGTAGACTAGTTAGTAAATAGTTATTAACTATTTACTAACTACCTAGCTAAAATAAATACAAATTTACCTGTAAAATAAAACCTAACATGTCTTACACTAACACCTAACCTTACACTACAATTAAATAAATTACATTAATTAAATACAATTAACTAAATTACAAAAAAACACTAAATTACACAAAATAAAAAAGAAATTATCAAATATTTAAACTAATTACTCCTAATCTAATAGCTCTATCAAATTAAACTGACAATGGTCCTTAAAAGGGCCTTTTGTGGGGCATTTCCCCAAAGAAATCAGCTCTTTTACCTGTAAAAAATATATACAAACAACCCCCCAACAGTAAAACCCACCACCCACACAACCAAACCCCCCAAATAAAATCCTATCTAAAAAAAACTAAGCTCCCCATTGCCCTGAAAAGGGCATTTGGATGGGCATTGCCCTTAAAAGGGCATTTAGCTCTTTTTCAGCCCAAACCCTAATCTAGAAATAAAACCCACCCAATAAACCCTTAAAAAGCCTAACACTAACCCCCAAAGATTAACTTACAATTTTTGAAGACCAGACATCCATCCTCAACGAAGCCGGGAGAATTCTTCATCCAAGCGGCAAGAAGTCCTCAACGAAGCCAGGAGAAGTCTTCATCCAAGCGGCAAGAAGTGGTCCTCCAGGCGGGCTGAAGTCTTCATCCAGACGGCATCTTCTATCTTCATCCTTCCGACGCAGAGCAGCTCCATCTTCAAGACATCCGGCGCGGAGCATCCTCTTATGATTGCATCAGCCAATAGGATTTTTTCTTCTTTAATTACGATTGGCTGATAGAAATCTTGGATGAATTCCCTTAAAGGAAACTTCATTCTTCAGTAGCCGTCATCAGAAGAGGATGCTCTGCACGGGATGTCTTGAAAATGGAGCCGCTCCGCATCGGAAGGTTGAAGATAGAAGATGCTGTCTGGATGAAGACTTCTGCCCGCCTGGAGGACCACTTCTTGCTGCTTGGATGAAGACTTCTCCCGGCTTCATTGATAACTTCTTGCCTCTTGGATGAAGATTTCTCCCGGCTTCGTTGAGGATGGATGTCTGGTCTTCAAAAACTGTAAGTGGATCTTCGGGGGTTAGTGTTAGGTTTTTTTTAAGGGTTTATTGGGTAGGTTTTATTTTTAGATTAGGGTTTGGGCTGAAAAATGCCCTTTTAAGGGCAATGTCCATCCAAATTCCCTTTTCAGGGCAATGGGGAGCTTAGGTCTTTTAGATAGGATTTTATTTGGGGGGTTTGGTTGTGTGGGTTGTGGGTTTTACTGTTGGGGGGTTGTTTGTATTTTTTTTACAGGTAAAAGAGCTGATTTCTTTGGGGCAATGCCCCGCAAAAGGCCCTTTTAAGGGCCTTTGGCAGTTTAGTTTAGGCTAGGTTTTTTTTATTTTGGAGGGGCTTTTTTTATTTTTATAGGGCTATTAGATCTAGGTGTAATTAGTTTAAATATTTGATAATTTCTTTTTTATTTTGTTTAATTTAGGTTTTTTGTTTTTTTGTAATTTAGTTAATTGTATTTAATTAAGGTAATTTATTTAATTGTATTGTAAGGTTAGGTTTTAGTGTAAGACAGGTTAGGTTTTATTTTAAGGTAAATGTGTATTTATTTTAGCTAGGTAGCTAGTAAATAGTTAATAACTATTTAGTAACTAGTCTACCTAGTTAAAATTAATACAAACTTGCCTGTGAAATAAAACTATTAGTTATATTGTAGCTAGCTTAGGGTTTATTTTATAGGTATTAAGTTTTAAATAGGAATTATTTAGTTAATGATAGTAATTTTTATTTAGATTTATTTTAATTATATTAAAGTTAGTGGGTGTTAGACTTACGGTTAGACTTAGGGTTAGGTTTAGTGGTTTATAACTTTAGTATAGTGGCAGAGATTTTGGGGGCAGCAGATTAGGGGTTAAAACAGTAATGTAGGTTGCGGCGATGTTAGGGACAGCAGATTAGGGGTTAATAATATTTAACTAGTGCAGGAGTGTGTCGTTTAAGGGGTAATATGTTTATTATTGTGGCAGCAATGTCCGGAGTGGCAGATTAGGGGTTAATAATTTTATTTTAGTGTTTGCGATGTGGGAGGGCCTCGGTTTAGGGCTTAATAGGTAGTTTATTAGTGTTAGTGTACTTTTTAGCACTTTAGTTATGAGTTTTATGTTACGGCTTTGTAACATAAAAGCCATAACTACTGACTTTCAGTTTACGGTATGGATCTTGTAGTTATGGGCTGTACCGCTCACTTTTTGGCCGGACAGGCAAACTCGTAATACCGGCGCTGTGGAAGTCCCATTGAAAAAGGACTTTTTGAAAGCTGCGGTAGTTATGTTGCGTGATGGCCAAAAAAGTGTGTGGTACAGATATACCTGCAAGACTCGTAATACCAGCGGTAGTGAAAAAGCAGCGTTATGAGGCTTTTTCACTCATAACGCAAAACTCGTAATCTAGCTGAATGTTTTTAACTTTCAGTTTGCAGAATATGTTTTAAAAGAAGAAAAAAAATTGATATAGGAGATGAACAATGGGTAATCTTTATAATCACAAGATATTGATATATATTTAAGTAATTACTAGCGATGCCCCGATACCCATCAAATACCCACAGATTTTTAAAAACATGTGATTGCATTTAATTTAGCAAAGCAACTTTTTAAAGTTTTTAATAAACAGTTTTATATTTGTTCTACCTTTCCTTAAGACATTATTCTTTACCTAAAAACCCTGGGG